>NC_059356.1:13155012-13455012 GCF_019703515.2 Myxocyprinus asiaticus | reverse complement strand
TAACAAGTTGACAAAAGTTTAATTGAACAGCATACTTGTGATTAAACAAGAGATGTGATGTGTGAAGAAAGTAGAGGTAGAACGATATATCGGTTTTACCGATATATCGGTGCCGATAGTTGCTTTTTGGAACTATCATTATTGGCAAAAATCTATGCTGATAGTTTTTTCATCATTTCGTCATTTCAAAATAAAAGCCCTGTGTGTTTTGGCTTATTTATACTTAAACGTCCTGCATTAAGAACCAAATTTTTTTCTGGTTATTTTGGGGATTTTGATTGAACAATAAACTGCATCTGAGATTGTATTCATTTTGGGCTCTTTGTCTGTGCTCGTCATAGTGAAGAAAGAATAATAAATATTTTGACATTCTATAAATCAATTTTAAAAACTATCACACCACCTTAGTTATTGGTATTAGCAAAATCCACTATCGGTTGGCCTCTAGAAGAAAACAAAAAATAAATAAATTAGTAAATAAATAAATAAAATTAAGGCAAATATCACTTGAATCAGAATATTTTTATAGGGCATCATTGCCAAACAAGCTGTAATTTCGCCAGATTATGCAAAATAAGTGTGAAATCGTTATTAAATTGTATTAATTTAGGATACATAAAATGCTACTTTATTGCTACTAATGCTACTAATTAGCCTCAGCAAGGGCTGCCATTTTTCCCAAAAATGTTGAAAATATAATTTCCTTTACAGAATGCTATTAAACACAGTTCAGATGTAGGTGGAAATGACATTTGTGGGTTCAGAAAATCGGAAATACAAACAAATTACAAAAATTACAGCATTTTCCTGTGATGCATGTACATACACTGTTGGACATTGTTAGTAGACAAATTATGTAATATAATATAATCTAGTGAGAGTGAGAGTTTTCTGAAAGTCCACTATGCTAAAAGCGCCCAAATTTGAAGAAGCATCTGTTAATGGGTGTGAGTTCATGCCAAAATACAAATTCTTAAAAAGATACTTTTTTGGAGCTTTTGGCACTTAGTCACGGTGACTGAATACACAGAAGTAGTCAGATGATAATGTTGCCATGGTTTCTAGGGGACGTGCAGCTTTCTCTGCCTTGTGTCATGTCACCCTCCTGTTCAAATAAAAAGGATTGTGATAATTGTGGGGTTAGTTTGTCCCACCAGGAGGCTCCTGTAGGCCTTTGCATGTGTCCTCAGTCATTACGGCTCACGGCAGAGCATTGCGAGGTAGTCCTGCACAGACGGACGGGCATTCACATTCAGAGGAGTAGGCATGGTGCCAGAGTAAGGCCAGAAACATGTAAATATGCAAATGCTTGGCCAACTTGCCTTGCATTATGAATTGCGCTCTGACATGTTTCAGAACACAACAACTAGCCAGAAGTAGAGTCGGTTTCAAGCCTAGCTCCAGTCCACGTGAAACATGGGCAAGTGTTTCTGTTGCAGCTGTAAATCTGTGTCATTTAATCATCTGGTACCCATTTACGCCACATGTCGCAGTTCTGCCGAGTCTCATGCGATCACTGCTTAGGGCAAAATGTGCAAATAGAAGGACCAGACTAGAAGACAACAGATTGTGCAGCATTTACCTCTGTCCGTCATAGGTATATTCGAGTTCACTTAGTGCTGGCAGAGTCTATAACGTCTTGATTTAATGACATGGCTCCAGGGCAACTGCGCAGGCACAAATCCAAGCTCTAAACTGCTTTGAGTTTCCAGCCACAAAGTTTTATTTGGTGTGTTCTCATTAGAACCTCCTTCACATCTTGAAGTAATGTGTGCAAGAGTTTGCCATTTTTAATTTGGTTATCATTTCCTGTAATTTTGCTAAATAAAGTTTGATGGCAAACATTAACCTTACCAACTAATGCTCTCATTACCATTTAGATTTACTCACACACACACACACACACACACACAGCCACTCTCTTTACATAGAGTGAAACGGACATTTCTTCTTGTTCTTGTATGGCTGAAACATGTTGTACAAATCTGGCTTGGTGGAGCTGTGAGTGCGTGTCTGTTTGTGTGTGTCAGGTTTTACTATCCCCACAAGGAAAACAGCTTCATAAAGGCACTAAACATCATATTACATATATAAAATTACTATATGTACTGTATATAGTACATATACTATATGTATAAATAAGCAGTCATTTAGGGTTACGGCTAGTCTACAAAGCAGTTATAAATAGATTAATTGAAAGCCAACAGTTTTGGAGGTCTCCACCATGATTAAAAACAAAACCATGTGTGGCTGGGTCAGGTTTTGCTATCTTTGCTATCTTTGTAAAACATGACATATGCCTTAAATAATGCCTCTATTAAAAATACAAAAATACCACGGGTTGGTGTAGGGTAGGGATAAGAAGAAAAAGGAGTTAAATACAAATTAAGCTTTATCAACAGCATTTATAGCATAATGCTGATTACCACAAAAAATTATTTTGACTCGTCCCTCGTTATTAAAAAGAACAAAAAAAGTCACAGATATGGCAAAGCACTTACAATGGAAGTGAATGGGGCCAGTTAATAAACATTAAAATACACACTGTTTCAAAAGTATAGCCCCAAGACGTAAACATTATACATGATAACATGGTTTTACAGTGATAAAACCTTTTACTAATGTTATCTCTGTAAAGTTATATCCTATATTACAACTTTGTTGTCATGGCAACGCAATGCCGGCAAACCCTGTTATCTGGTAAACGCTGTAACGCCAGTAAATCCCTGGTTTTATCATACCAAAATCATGTCAACAAGTATAATGTTTTTGTCTTTTGGTTATACATCTGAAACAGCGTGTATGTTAATGTTTATGAACTGGCCCCATTCACTTCCATTGTAAGTGCCCCAATGTAACAGCAATGTTAGCTTTTTTTAAATAAACAAAGGATGAGTCAAAATAATTATTTGATAATGAACACTACATTATACTTCAAATGCTGTCAACTGAGCTTAACTTCTATTAAACCTGGAACATTCCTTTAATCAGTATTTTTGCCTTATTTTAATAAAATATCTAAACATCTTTAAAACAAGATACATTTACTTAATTAGCAAAACTGTAATAAAATAAGGCTTGTTTTCTGAGATTATTTAATTACATGTATTTGTCTAACCTCATTTGCAATCTTTTTTTTTTTTCTCTCGTTTTAAGCATAAGATTTGCAAAATTTTGTTTAAAACAAGAAAAGCAAAACAATATGCCAATGGAGTATGAAAAATAAACTTTATTCAAGATCTCTAAAAACAAGTCTTAATTTCTTATGCATTTTTGCTTTCCAAGTAAATTTATTTTAAAAGGATGTTTAGATATTTTACCTTAAAAAAAAAAAAAAAAGACAAAAGATACTGATTGCGAATTATATATTTAATTATTCACTTTTTTGTAGTGCAGTTTATATCTAATATAATTACCTAAATATAAAAACAACACAAGCCAATGTTTAGTCCCCAAGCATGTGTGTATGTACTGGCACAGAGCTTGTGTCCCTTCAGCATACAGTAGAAGCCAGTGTACATGGGGAAGTGTCACTATGAGAGATTGTCCTGTTTAATAACAAGAGTGCTACAGACTGCTAGGCAGTCCATTCACTCTCAGCCCTACAGGAAGAGAAAAGCTGTGACATACTGTCCCTTTATTAGTATGACACATAACCAACACTGAATTCCTCATCCCAGCTGCTGATAAAGCAAAACTCGGCAGGCTCACCGTGGATGAAACACATCTGCTAACTATGGCAGTGAATTGTTTTAGGGCCACAATGAGTTTATTGGGGCTTAGCAGATGTGCCCACATCCAATTCAACTTACCATCCAATTCAGCCACATGTAGAGCACAGCTACGCCATATTGGCCATCAATACAATGCTCCAGTCTGGATCTAATCGTAGGAGCACTTCTTGGAAACAATTTAGGTTAAGTGACTCGCTCGGGGCATTATATACAGTATATGACATAGCTCCCTTATGATCACTCATGCTTTGAAAGTTTTCCGAACAGGCGGGGGAAACATAAGAACAGAATAGGGAACATGTTTGCATGTGGAGTAAACATGTAAGCCATCTGGGCATGTTGTTTTTTGTGCCTGTTTGGAATAAGATAATACAAAACAATGGCATTAATGGAAGGTGAGAGGATAAAACCGTGGTGATGTCACCGATACCTGGTGGAGTAAACAGAGATGAGAAGCAATCATATAAATTAAAATCGCTTCCAGATGTGGCAAAATGGATCTCTGCTTATCTGTTCATCGCCTTACGCCACATTAATGTTATCCACTGAGATGATCCAAATCCCTCGGTTTTAGCCACCTAATGCATATGACAACAACAGCAAGGGGGGCATTGTCAGTTAGACTGCTGTGGCATTCAGAAAGGTAGATGGATCTCCCTACAGAAAGAGCAAAGTGAAGATCTGCAACTTCAACCTCAGCCCAATGGGTCCAGTTTTGGCTGGTTTGCATTGTCTAGTTAGTCCCTGATGGTAAATGAAATAACTAAAAATGTATGGGCCGCAAAAACAATCGTTCTCCATTGTCATGACATGTTTTAAAAGCATCTCTGATTGAAACTTCAGTAGCAAAAACAGCGTTGGATTTGGTGAGTTCAATTCATTTTCGTGAATCAGTTTCAAAGAATTGATTTAAAACTCTGATTCAACTATTTGTTTGTGTTTTCATGTATTAAAATGTTTTAGTAAAAATAAATGTAGGTAAATATGTATTGTTATACTGGTGCACATAATTAAAAAATATTGAACATTATTCTACCCTTTAGTGAAAAACATAAATTTAGTTAAAAACACGTTAAGATTAATTTTAATTAGATTAGTACTGTAATAAGTGATATCGATTTATATTTGTGTTGATATAAAATATAATGCATTAAAAAATGTATGCAATTGATCATGCCCTGTGACCATACACAAATTACGTAATAAAGATGTTCCCTACCATCGTGGCAATTCACACCTAAAGTACTGTAGTACGCTGTAACCTACATGTTTTGCAGAGGACAGTCATCACAACGCATTAACGCTCAGCTTTACAGGCAACAAACCGACAGCTGGATGGACTACAACAGAATGCATGGGTCTTGAGATGATTTTTGAAAGTTTCAAACTACATTTATCTTGGCACACTGTAAACCAAAGTGAGATGCTACAAAAGCATCCGTTTGATGCATGTGTACATAAAGCAACAAATATAGAGCATATGCAATGCAAGAATGTGTTCTCTGAGAACAGTGCTTAAGTCTACCTCAGACAGATTGACAAACTCAGTTGCAAAATGGATCGCTTTGGACTGTAGGCCTGTTATTGGCTTATGTGTAAAGATATGGACAACGAATAAACAAGATATTGTCTTCTAAGGCCACATTTTGTTTTGCTACAATAATATCATGTATTTGGATTATCTGAATTATTATATTTATGAAATATACTGTATGTATTACAGTATATATATATATATATATATATATATATATATATATATATATATATATATATATATATATATATAATTATAGTATATAATCACATATATAATTAATTACGTTTAAATTTTTAACCGATTGTCAGCCCTAACTGTTATTTCATTCTTACATCAAACATTTTGAATCAATAAATGGCTGACTATAATGACTGTTTGGTCAAAATGATTTCTGTGATTAAAAAAAATAAAAATTCAACCTTTAAGAAGTTTCATAGACCATCATGGAAATTCCCACCCCAATCTTTTCCTAGCTCTCTGTTCTCATCTCATGCAGTTTTCACCAGTTCTCCACATTACTAAACTGCCAGAGGTGATCCTCCAAGCTCCCTCCTTTTTGTATTGAATTCTCTCAGCACTCCTGTACCTTTCCCCCCGTATCTTCATCATTACAGTTTTATTTTTACCATCCTGTCACTACGGATCCGACTGGAGGGCTGTGGAGAGAAGCCAGATCATCTGGTCCAGGAGCAAAATATAATCAAAATGATTTGCACAGTGCCCTCAAAGACGGCGCTTAAAAGCATTTAAATGGCACTCCTCCTTCCAGACTCCAGAAGTGTTTTTAAATCAAAGTAATTTGTAATATTTTTCAAATAGGAGATGAGGACTCCACACCCGGAGTGCACACAGGCAGGGGATGGAGAAGAGCAAATAATTCCCTCATGTGCAATTAACTGGGGATGTCAGCCTTTGTAAAATGTAATTGAGTTCAGGGAAAAATGAATGTCTCTAATCCCAACGACAGAGCACTGTCAGTCAGAGTTCTCGGATTCCTAAACCCCAAACGTCATGCTTGTTTATGTATTTCTGTCTGATATCAGGACCGTATTTCATTCATGACAGACTCATTCTGCCATATGGATGAAGCTCTGTGTGCGATCAGTGTCTATTTGCGCTAATAACACACTCGCAAACTGTAATTTCCACCCTCTTTACAATAGCAGTAGAGTTTATGTTACTTGAATTAAAAGCTACTTACAGTAATCACATCAAACAGCCCGCCTTCATGGAAAATTAACCAAAAGTCACTTTTTTTTCTTGCAGAGCTACACATTTCAATACACAGTACTACGAAGAGGCTCTGTTAGCATTGCGCCTCACCTCAATTCCTAGGATCAGCTGCAATCTTTCTTTTCCCCTGACCGTCCAATCAATCACCTCCTATTCTTATGTAAGAGGACTGAATGACTCTTTAAGCATCTGGCTTTTTACTGTAGCATCTCAAAAGACTCGCTTTTGAAAATGTCAACAGCTAAAGGCACTCAAATATCATCTGTCAACGGAACGAGAAAGAGTGGTCTCCTTCAACTTTGGACACGATTGTTTTTGTCCTCTCTAATTTCTGTCCTCTTCCGTTCCTTTCATCTTTGGGTGCTTGGTTGAAACCCTCTCACTGGGAGGTGAGGTGCAAGCAATTGGGTTAGCGGGCCTCTGCCGAGAGCATTCAGACAGCTAGTGTGTGGATGAATGTCTTTAGCTCTCTCCAGGGGTCTTTACTGACCTTAAAGGACACAAGACCTGACATAAAGCGACACAGAGGGCTCACGTCACAACAGATTAATAGACTGTTGCCTAGTTGCCATTGTTGTTTTATTCTTAATACTTAGTGTTATTCAGGCAATGGGATCATGCTTTGGACAGTATGGTGAACCAGGTTGGTACATTAGCTGCAGATTAATTGCACAGTTATCCCCTGGTTTTGAGCTCCTCATTGACTCCGGAGTGACAAAGTCATTACCACGGCAACCTTTACCGATGTAGGCGCTTGTGTACGGTGTCCATGGTAATGGATTGAATGTTCTGTCTTTGTTGAAATTTGCCATTGGGTCATTGGAGAGGCTTGCGGTAATGATGTTTATGCGCACAATGGTCAGCATTCTGCAGAAGTCACGTTGATTTTATGGGTTGACTCTTGCATTGCCAGGCAACACCATGTATCAATGTAAACACGTATGGCCGAGTAGATCGCCAATAACAAGTTAGCTTTTGTCTACCATCCTTTCTCACCTGTTGAAAAGACCAGCTTAGACCAGTAGGAATTTCCGTGCTGGTCTTGGCTGGTTTTGCTGATTTGATGCTGATCTAGCTGGTGGACTAGCATGGACTAGCATAACCAAGCTGCACTGCAAGAAATGATTTGTTTTCCAGTAAAATTATATAAACATCCTTAAAACAAGATACATTTAGTTGAGATGCAAAATGACATAAGATATAAAGTCTTGTTTTCAGAGACATATAACCAAATTTATTGATGCTTATGCTCAAAGCAAGTAAACTAGGGATGCCCGATTTGGCATTTCTGGACAGATACCTGATAACTCATTGTGACCAATACCAATAACCAATAATTCAACTTTTTGCCTTTTAACTCTTTAAACTGGAGCTGCTAGCTAATTAATTACACACCACTCAATTACAAACAAAACAGGTGTCATTAAAAAGTTTGTTATTTGGACTTTACAATCTGACCAACTCTTAACTGCTGCTGTTTAATGTTTGGCAGATGTAACATGAACCAGGAGTGTAGAGATGTACCTGGATACTGATTTTAATGAGAAATAAATGACATCACATGTGCACAAATTTTAGTGTGTTGATTTATAAGAGTATTTATGATAATCCTTGTATTGTCCATTTATGAGTACTTATGGTAATACTTGTATTGTCCATTTATAAGAGTATTTATGGTAATCCTTGCATCATGACCAATTTTGTGAATATTTAAGATAAATTTTATTAAATATGACTAGTGGTCGACCGATATATTGCAGAGGCTGATTAATTGGCCGATATTTGGTATTTTCAAATTATCAGCTTCGGCTGATAAATGTTCCTGTTTGGACGATTATTTTCCCAAGTTGCAACACCGGTGAGAACTGCCTGCTTTGCATGTGAAGGAGCTATCTGAGACGCGTGAATGACTGTTCCAATTGCTGTTACGTGCCATCGTGCTACCACAATAATAGACTAATAGAACAGTTTAACAAAATCTTATTCAAGCTGATTGACCCTGACTGAGCAGACACGCATGAGCCCATGCTGTGTAGAGTGCTCACGCGTTTCATTCTCCCTATCTCTCCTCAACACTTCCTTGTAACTTTTACCTGTCTTGTCTAATGATAGCAATACAACTTCTACCAAATATCGTCTGCAAATATGCAGATATTTTGTTTAAAGAAAACGATTGAATTTGTTTCTTATATTTATTTCACTAACCTCACAAAAAAATCAAAAAGCGGTTCTTGTGCATTGTTAAAAAAGTGCTTCAGGTTCACTCCTTCACACCGGGGCGGTGCCAGCGAATTTTGATTGCTGGTGCTGAAGAGGTGCTAAATCATTGACAGGGGGAGCTGAACTTTGGTCACTAAATATGTGCAAAACCCGGCATCTCCAAGCGATTTTATTAACATCAGTTTGCACGTGGTGACAACAGAAGTGAAATCGCTACGCTGCAGCCTCAATAAAACAGGCAACACACTTTCAGGGGTGTTTTCAGCTTTTTAAAGTACTTTCTGAAGAACAGGTACAGCAAAACAGTGTACCCTTATTGGGAGTCTGGGGACATGCTCTCCCAGGAGAAACTTTTTGCAAAAACAACACTAAAGCATTTAATTCTTGTGACTTAGGAGCAGCATTTTTATCTTGTGTACCAGTCAATGTAACTACAGGCTATAAAGCATTGATAAAAGACTTATTCACACAGCACATCCAGCACTAGTTAAAGTTTCTCAAAATCAACTACCTTTCAAAAATAAAATAGCCTGCTGTGGCAGGACCATGGTATTGTGATGGTATCAGATGGTAATACTGCAGTGCATTGATGTACACCATGGTATTTACATAGTACTCCAATGTCAATGGCTATACCTTGAGTTGTTCAAAAGTTGCACACACAGGCGTTGAACTTAATAAAGACATTATTCGTCACCATCAAATGAAGGATGCACTTGCAGGTTTTGATTCAAAACGTCACTGTATGAACAGGGGGAGCCGTAAACTGACACCTACAAGTCACAAAATCATCCGTGACTTCTCTTAAAAAAACAGGCCATTTTTATTGTAGTAAACTCCACACATTGTTCACTCCAATAGGATTGTTGAGTGTAAAACATGTTGAAGATTAGTGGACAGGCGGCCAATTCATTAAATGATGTGCTGTTTCCTCACAAAAGCAGTTTATTATTCTTGTCTCTTGTCTACTTGCCAGTGAACCACCATAAGAATGTCTATGCGACCGCTGCATTATGCTTTTTTGTAGGCTCACTTTGGTTGAAGGGTTCTGGTTGTTACAAAACAGGGTCCGGGGTTGCTCCACCATTACTGAGAGAGAGAGTTGTTGTGAGACATGCAGTTGGAGTGAGTGCGCTTAATAGAGTTTCAGCAGTTAAGTTTACCTCCTCGTCTGCTCTTTGTATCATGACAATAAATATTCCACTTGATTGTTTTCTGTTCTATTTATTTCATTTCTGTTTTTACAGAGTGAGAAACACTCCCAACGATACAGTGCATGAGCTGTCTGAATAATTCAGACCATTTTGCTAAACCGTTTGACTTATTCTTTGAAGGAATCGACTCAAATGAGTGATTCATTCGTAAATCGGCATCGCTAGTTCTGATTCTAAACAGGCGACAGAAATGCGGGACACACGACATGATTGATAAAATATTGTCTGGGAAAATGTTTCTTCATACAATCTTTATACAGAGGATAATTTGCTGGCTGTTACAAACATTTGCTGGGGGTGCTACGGGGTGCTATGGACTTTCTTGGGGAGGCTGAAGCACATGCTAGCCCCTCCCTAGTGCCGCCTCTGCTTCACACAATTCCAAACATCTGTACCACTACAATTTATTCTACAAATCTGAAAACTCCACACAGTAGGCCTATCCGAGAAAAGGAGGCGATGACAGCGTTTTACCAGACTTGTAATGAGAAAAACTGTAAACTGTCAAATTCATAATGCACTTGAATTTTTCCATCAAAATAAAAGCTCCAGGTGAAGTAAATACAGCAGAAATATATTGAATAAAACAAATCTAATCCTCAAAATAATAATAATAATTTAGTATTATATTATGATAATAAACTTGACTGGGTCCCTCATTAATAATTCAGAATTATAACAACATTCAACTGGAAATAAAGTTGTAATATTTTAGTAAACATATACAGGTATGTTGGTAAATAATGATTAAATATAATTATCCCTTATGTTCATGTAGTGAAAAACTGTGGAAAACATGGCTTAATTATTTTTAACAAGATTGTTTACTCGTATATTAAACATTTTGAAAAAACTCAATAGGCCAAAAAATATTGAGAAATAAATTTGTAGTCATATCGCCCAGCCCTAGATGACTAAACAAACCAGGAGAAGCTGCTATCTACCATCTATCTATCTAAATAATAAGTATGGGGGGGGGGGGGGGGGGGGGGGGCAGCCTGGAGTCGCTATTTACTTTCATTATAATGTTAAAAGCAGTGCGAAGATTCTTCAGAACTCTCTTTTTGCGTTCCGCAGAAGAAATGGCGACCATGTACAGACAACACATTTTGGAAGTTAATCCCCTAAATTATCATTCCAAGTGTGTCTGGAATACAGGACCGACTCCCGCGATTGCGATGATTGACAAGTGTAGCCATAGCAACGCTGCAGCGTCTCGCGTCTTTGAACCTGCTGAACCATTTTTGTTTGCTGTTTTAGAGCAAGATTATCCACCACAGATGTATTATCATCTGACAATGTTTATTTAGCTGCCGTCGACAGAATCGCTGTGTTTTGTTTATGCGCATCTAAACGGCTGTTGTTAAATATATGAATGAATGAAGACACATACCTTTGTTTGTGTTATTTGTACCAGGAGAAGATGGACACATCTCACACACGCCATTAATCATGTCATTGACAACTAGTTGTTCAGTTCAGTTCCGTACACAATGCGTGGAGTTAATTCAGTTGTAGAATACCGTTGTCACTCCTGTATTTTATCTGTGTGTGTACAGGACAGGATTAAGCACTAAAAGGTGAACTGTCAAACGAATATAGCTTGAGTGTTTATGTGGCTAAAATAATATGGTTCACACAACATTAGAGTGAATAAATAATGAGAGAATTTTCATTTCTAATTGAACCTTTACTATGTGCTAGATAGGAAGACTGGTGGGAACACCAGCACACCAGCATCCCATGCTGAGGAACCAGCATCTAAAACACAATATGCACAAAGTAACAGATATGCTGGTCTTTTCAGCAAGGTCTTCTCATTAAGATGGTGAGAGATGCTAATTATCCTTTCCTTTTCTTGAGACCATTCATGATCTCCATATAGGTCACATTCATAGCCAAGTGGAATAGTGTGTGTTTATCAGCCTTTAACATTTTTTTTTAAATGTTCAGTATGGAGGTCCACGATTAGACCACAGTTCTGAAACACTCTGTGTGGGGTGCCAGTCGGGCAGGTTAAGGTAATCTGAGAGACCAAGTGCATGGTGCAACAACCAACAGGGGCGTAGCAGTCATTTGGAGGGGGGTTGGCAGCTTTCAGTAGGTGGCTCGCACAGACCCAACACTTACAGTGCAGTAATTGTATATTACAGTATATATTAGTGTGTATAAGTATTATATTAATATATACATATTATTTACTTTTAATATTTGTAGTATTTTAAAGATTGAAGTATTTCCAAATAATTGCAATATTTTGCAAAATTAGCTGCAAAAATAAAGGGCATCTTGTGGAGCACTTGCTTCTGTTTCACACATGACAATAAAAGACTGAGCACAAGCTGGTCCTGAATAAATTATTTAATCAGTTACAATAATGACTACTGTGCATGTGCACAATATTTATTTTTTACTCTGTGCTTGTGCATTGTGGGATTTAAATGTATCCAAGTGGCTCAAGTGTTTTGACTATGTTCACCAAAATTTGTTCAGATCCATTTGATGATTCAGTGACTATTTCTGGTGATACCAGAAGGTGGTGACAAATGAGTGTCTTGTGTGAAATGAGTTAGTCACTGAATAAACGATCAAAAGAAAATTTTAATCCTTTAAAATCTGTATGTTTACAGACCAACAAAGAGACTTTAGTAGAGTTTTTAAGCACTATAAGAACACAGCAAATCTATCATTTTCATACAGTTTGTCGACTGCACACCAACATAGAGGTAAAAAACAGGAGCTGATATTAAAAATAGCTTTACATATTTAACACAGATCTAGTAATCTGCTTAAATTGGCAAAAACAACCAATCAAACTATTACCTTAGAAACATAATGTAAAAAGCATAACTTAATGAAGACTCATGCACTGATATAAACTCCACTTACAATGTGTGCTTAAAAGAAGGATTGTCCTTTTTTTTTTTTTTCTTTTGCAGTGCATTTCACGTAATGCTGCCAATCAAGAATGATATGCCGATAAATAACTCTCATTTGTGTGTTCCTCATCTCTAGATTATTCATTTAGATCAACCTCAATGCAGATAAAAAACATGGATAAATGAGCATTGTTGAAAGCATCTTTGTAGAAATGAACGGAGCCGCATTGATTAGAATGTCTGACTGATGGCTTATTACGTAAGGATTGTTTCGGCTCATGAAACACGTGATTGGCTGGATGGTTGTTCAATCAGCCCAAAGTAACAAAACGCAAAGAATACTGCATACAAATCCACCATTTGGACTCGATATGGGTTTAGCTTGGAAAAGTGCAGGGGACAAAAATCACCTTTTTAAAAAGTGTGGGGGACGTCGTGGCTGTTTGACACCCTTGACATCCAAGAACAAAGCACAAAAAATCACAGTGACGCAGCATGGGTTAGCTTGCCTTCCTCCACATTCATCTGTTGGGTAGCTATTTGCTTTTAGTTCTACAGAAATGTTTGTTGTTTTTTACACAATCCACGAGGTCAACGTCATTATCAGCCTCAGAGCCTGCCCAAGTTGCAATAACATCATAACACACATGACCTGAAAATTGACTCCCAGCCGCCACCGCCATGGCCAGCCACCAAGTTATCTTAATAAAAGTAGTGGTCTGACGCAGTCAAGCATGTAAGCAATTTCTGCAAACCACAAAAACGCTTGTCGTATAGTGTGAAAGAACAAAAAGCTATTGTTTCTTGTGGTTTTGCAATTACTTTCACCCACCAAAATTTCGAGGCAGTCTGGTGGTTTTATGGAGACTGATTTACCCCCTAGAGAGAGCAGGAACCAGCGAAACAGAGTAATTCATAAACTCCTGAGGCTCTTTTACCTTAACGCTCGGGTCGCTCACCCACTTTAATTGTACTTTAAGAGCCTTGATGATTCACGGACCCATCATCTCGTATTCTCCCATTGTCTAGGTGGCCTTGCACTTCCTGTCTTTGTGTCTGCAGGCATCGCTGCAGCAATTATGGATGCGTGCCATACTCTCCTTATGACTTGATCCAACAGGCTGTGCCATTTAAGATGCTAATCATTTTGGAAAACTACCAGTTGTGTGCTTACGCACACACACTCATGCATGTGTTGTGTGTGCATTCGAGAATTTCGTTTTGTGAGTGTTTGCATGTGGTGGAGCTCTTCTGCAAGGAGCTGAGAGCAAGCTTCCTAGATCAAACGAGAAATGATACACGACAGCAATCACTTTATATTCGCCTAGCAGGCCAGCTGGAGCGTGCTGTGCTGGTGATGGAGGACTGCAGAAAGCGGACTTAATCTGACTGACTGCACTGATGAGTTGCTGGGCCATGTATTAACAATGCTGTAAGAGATTTTTACAATTTTGCTAATGTCCACCAGACTCATCCCATGTCCGAATATGAAAAAAAAAAACAAAAAAAAAAAGAAACAACTGTATGTTAATTGAGTAGTATGTCAGAATCCTCAGTATTCATGAAAAAGTAGACGAAAAATACCTGGATGACCACTTCATCCAATGAAATTATGAAGTTCGCATCCACTGGACACTTAACTATGCAATAATTCCATGGGAGTTGAGACAAAAATCTCAGCCAAAAAAGGCGTTCCATTGCCCAATACTCGGAAGATGACGTATAAGCAAACAAAACTGCTATGCTCCCATCATCTTTGCAGGTGTTCGATTGTCACCAGAGACGTCTCCTAGCAATCAAATTGATAAACAATGCTGCAATACTATACTAATTAATTTTTTGTACAGGTGTAAGATTGGCCTATCAAAAGAAAGTATAATTTACCATATTTTGAACGCCTGTCTCTGCAAACGTTTGCTAAATGGGTTTTATTGTCATGTATTGTAAGAACTTTGACTCATTGATGGTTATTATTTAATAAAAGTGAATGTTTATCATTAACTTTGTACATCTCCCTGCGTGCCGACATGTTTGCGTGATATCACGCACCTGCATCTCAGTGATATCTGAGTTAAAGCTTTCTGCACGAGTTTCCAAGTTAGAAGTCTGACTTCAAGAGGGATTCCATTGCATTTTTCAAGCTGAAAATTCCGACTTTCCACGTTAAATGGAACGCAGCATAAGAACTGTGTGCATTTATCTGAAGCCATTAGCCAATCAATGTACCATTTTCCTGGATCTCAAGGATGATGGCACTTATGACGAGGTGATTGGCTCAAAACATTTGCTCAGAACTGCGTACTCATTAGCAAAGATGGCAGCATACAGATTGTGTACTTCTGAAGGATACATGTGACAGCCAAGCATCTGACACTGAGATTAATGGTATCTCAATGGCAGTAGAGATAGCTAACATTATAACGCTCTCCAAGTACTAATGACCTCCTCAGTTTAAAGGGCCTAAGGGCTGTCATAGAGATATGTGTGATTTCTCAGGATACCTATTTGAGGGATATCTGTCAGGCAGTGAGGGCATTTTGTGCATGGTATTCAGGAACATTTTTGCAGCACCTTTACGTTGGAGAAGGTTTGGCTATGTTTGGGATCACATATGTCTGAATGACCAATATACATAAACACTTGTGGCTCTCCTATTTACCAGGTGCCTTTTTAAAATCATATTTTTATCAAATCAGATTATAATGGAGAGTGTGCATATGGCTGGAGTGGATTTTTGGTTGGCTGTTTGGGTAGCTTGGTAGAAGGAGCACGCATTTGTAGAAGTAACTTCGAAAGTGTAGTTTGCCAAGCTGCAAGCTACAGTACTCTCAGAATAGTTAAATTACAGTCAAGTTATCCTTTTGAAAAAGTAGTTACCTACAGTATGAATGAATGAACATTACATTTTTATATAGCGCTTTTCTGACACTACACTCAAAGCACTTTACACAGTGAACAGAGGACTCTCCTCAACCACCACCAGTGTGCAGCATCCACCTGGATGATGCAACAGCAGCCATAGTGCACCAGTACACTCACCACACAGGAGCTATTGGTGGAGAGGAGAGATTAATTAATGGATGGGGATTATTAGAAGGCCATGATTGAGAAGGGCCAATGGGGGGGAATTTGGCCAGGACACCAGGGTTTTACCCCTACTCTTTTCAAGAAGTGTCCTGGGATTTTTAATGACCACAGAGAGTCAGGACCATGGTTTAACATCTCATCTGAAAGACAGTGCCTTTTTACAGTATAGCATCCCCATCACTATACTGGGGAATTAGGACCTACACAGGTCTGTAGGGTGAGCACCCCCTGCTGGACTCCCTAATACCTCTTCCAGCAGCAACTTTACTTTTCTCAGGAGGTCTCCCATCCAGGTACTGACCAGGCTCAGCTCTGATTAGCTTCAGTCGGCAACCAGTCTTGAGCTACAGGGTGATATGGCTGCTGGAATACAGTAACTAACAACATCAAAGACCATTATCTTTTTTATTATAAATACCATTATTTATTATTTATTCAATTAAATCAGAGAAGAAGGATCCAATTTATCAGGGACAAAAACAATAAGGGTCTCATTTCCCTTACAAAAAAGATTTGAGTTGCCACAATTTTTATTTGCAAATTACCTTGTTATTCACCTCAAATGTTTGCCAGAAGTTTGCAGCACTTAATCGGTAGTGGCAAACCTGCAGCACCCTTTGGAGACAATGAAGAGTTTGCTGCAACACTCATTTGCATGTGAAAATTCATGAGTGCCAAATTTGCAGCAAGTTTGCACTAAGTTTGCGGCAACTCTATTTTTTTTTTTGTAAGGGTTAGAGTGTGCATTAAACGTTTACACAAACATTTACAGTAAATACAATTAATAAAGCTAAAAAATACCCTAATATTTATTTTGCTACAAAAAAAAAAAAAAAAAAAAAAAAAAGAAGACTGAATGTAGCCATTAGCTGTTTTTTTAACCAATTCACTAAAATGAATCAGACCTAATGCTACAGTACTTGAGAGACAATAACATTCAAGGAGAGTGAGCTTTATTATTGCCTCAGCTCACTTGGTTGTAAGTATGTGAACACAATACAGCTACACTATAAAAAAAAAAAAAAAACTACTGTCTACTGTCACACTACCGAAAATGTTTATTACGTTAGTTACGTTGCTACTATCCGTTATCCTTCTCCCCAACACTGGAGGTGTAATTCCACTGACACACATGCAAGTATTTTATAGTCTTTGTATTTTTTAGCATCCTGTCATGATGCTGAAAAGTTGTTTATTGTGACTCACCAATCTTTTCATACAGAAACCTTAATCGTCTTTGAGGACAGCAAAAGAATGGGAATTAAAGAAAGTCTAAGTATTATAAAAATCTGTCTTCCAAGAGGCTTAAATAGGATGTGGCACCACAACAATGTGGGGATTACAAGGATTTGTGTGAGGAACTCTGGATGTTCGTCCTTATCCATTTATCAGATTGAGGGGCCAAAACTGAGAGACAAAATTCAGCAACTGCTTGTTTTTGAAAGATGAGATCTGGATATCACTAAAAAGGAAAAGTAAGAGAGGAAACTGCCCCCAATTATCATGGTTCTAAGTAAAAATGGATTTAAGTAATATTCTGTTATAAATAAGCCAAATGAGGCGAAAACTTTAAGCAGCGTTACTTATGCGGCTAATAAATTATCAGCCAATTGCTTTCAAATGAAGCCCAAATTGAGAGTCTGTAAAAAAATGTCCTTGTCAGAGACAAGTGTCCTCAGAGAGAGCCCACTCTATGCAATTTTGGTCTCTTCGGTCTTTGTAAGTCAGGATTTTCTTGTTGCTGGAGGATATAAAGGACTGTTAAGTAAGTCTTAGGTCAGAGACAAAAGACGCTGTCCTCCAAAAAGCGGGAGAAAAAATCTTTCTGGTGAAAAGATGTGGAAGATAATAGAAACTTGATTGTTACCACTGGAAGGATTTTAGAGAGAGAGGGTGTGAGAGAAAGCAAGAGAAACAGTTCTGCAAAATCAGGCTTGGAAACTGATCCCTACCTCTCCTCGGCTACCTCCTTCACCTGCCACAATGATGACAGTAAACATCCATTCTGCACGAGGAGACTTTATCCTGACCAGGGATAGCACAATTGAGACCCTGATGAGGAGCACATGCAATTACTCTCTCTTAATAAAATCTCATAGTTCCAAATATACCCCTGCACAATGGCCATTGCGCCTGGCTGCTGACTGAGTTCAGACTGCATGGGACTCAGAGTAGTGCTCTAGCCGCTCCCTCCCTTGCTGCAAAACCACCACTGCTGGCTCCAATCACGGCATGAGTCTCTTCACCTTCTCCTGGCTTTTATTAGCTCTTCACAAAGGCCAAACAGTCCATCTAATAGATTCAGACTAATTTAAGCATGCTGTTCTAACACTTTGATGAAGTATGTCCACCATTAGTCTAGCCACAGAATACCCACAGTCTGTTAACTGACCATCTGATACATATTGTTCACCAAATTAACAAGCTCCCTGCTACAAAATATAGCCTAGCTAGCATGCAATTCCTATGCTGGTATAAGATGGTTAATGCTGGTTAGTGCTGGTTTGGTGCTTGTGAAGTTTATTAACCAGCATGGTCTTTCAAGTGAAGCTGGTTTAGCTCATTAAAAAGCCTGGTAGGGTCACCAGCACACCAGCATGCCATGCTGGTGGGACCAGCACACAAACACAACTGAAAATTAGTTCCAATCTGATTGGCTGGCTTCTGTGCAGTTTCCGGCAGCCTGGATGCACTAGTCTAACTGGAAATGAAGCTGTGTTTCAAGGTTGATACAATGGGTGCTTTTGAGGAAGAACTAATGACTAGATTTGCCATAGTTTGCCAGGTTAGCGGCATTACATTTTTGAGCGGTATTGAAAGTTTTAGGATGAATTTGGATGAATTTATGATGAATTTGACCACAATTCCCATTCTCTTTAGCAAGCTGACTAACACTACACTACTGCTTGGGAGTCGTAACAGACCCAAGTAATCGCACAAGCTCAATCACTCTCTCTCTCTCTACTGTATAAATATACAGTAGTGGCCAAAAATATTGGCACCCTTGGTAAATATGAGCAAAGAAGGTTGTGAAAAAAATCTGCATTGTTTATCCTTTTGTTCTTTCATTCAAAAAATTCACAAAAATCTAACCTTTAATTGAAGTAAAACAAATGAAAGAGGGGAAATATCTTATTATTAAATAAATGTTTTTCTCCAAAACACGTTGGCCACAATTATTGGCAAGAAATTCTTATGAGAAAAATATATCTGAAGTATATTCCCATTCATATTTTAAATTTTTTAGTGCACCTGGGTGACGAGGAACATGAAATTGTTCAGCCATGACTTCCTGTTTCACAGGAGTATAAATATGAGGTAACACACAGGCCAAATTCCCGTAATCATCAATCACAGTGAGTTAGACTAAAGAATATAGTTCTGATGTGTGGCAAAAGGTTGTTGAGCTTCAAAAAATGGAAAGTGGCTATAATAAAATAGCCAAAGCATTGAAAATACTAATTTCCACCATCAGGGAAATAATTAAGAAGTTCCGATCAACTGGAGATGTTAAGAATTGGCCTGGAAGAGGACGTGTGTCTATGTTGTCTCCACGCACAGTGAGGAGGATGGTTCAGGTAGCCAAAGAACCTCCAAGGATCACAGCTGGAGAATTGCAGAAATTAGTTGGGTCTTGGGGTCAGAAAGTCTAAAAAAAATTATATACAGTATATATATATATATATATATATATATATATATATATTATATATATATATATATATATATATATCAGACATCACTTACATCACAAGTTGTTTGGGAGGGTTTCAAGAAAAAAGCCTCTGCTCTCATCCAACAACAAACTGAAGCGTCTTCAGTTTGCCAGACTTTACTGGAACTTCAAATTCGGTTCTATGGTCAGATGAAACAAAAAAAAAAGCTTTTTGGCAGCAAACACCAGAGATGGGATTGGTGTACACAGAGATGAAGTACCCAATGCTCATGGTTAAATGTGGTGCTGCATCTTGAATGTTGTGGGACTGTTTTTCTGCCAGAGGTCCTGGACATCTTGTTTGGATACATGGCATCATGGACTCTATCAAATACCAACAGATAAAAAAATCAAAACCTGATTGCCTCTGCCAGAAAACTTACAATGGGCCCTGGTTGGATCTTCCAGCAGGACAATGATTCAAAACAAACATCAAAATCAACACAAAAATGGTTCACTGACCACAAAATCATGGTTCTGCCATGGCCATCCCAGCCCCCTGACCTGAACCCCATAGAAAATTTGTGGGGTGAACTAAAGAGGAGAGCCCACCTACATAGACCTCTGAATTTGAAGGGTCTGTAGAGATTCTGTATGGACGAATGGTTTCAGATCCCTTGCCAGGTGTTCTCCAACCTCATTAGGAATTATAAGAGAAGACTCAGAACTGTTATCTTGGCAAAGGGAGGTTGCAAAAACCCGTTTCAATTGTTTTACTTCAATTAAAAGTTAGATTTTTCTGAATTTTTTGTATGAAAGATCAAAAGGCTAAACAATGCAGATTTGTTTTCACAGCCTTCTTTGCACATATTTACCAAGGGTGCCAATATTTTTGGCCACTACTGTATATATATATATATATATATATATATATATATATATATATATATATATATATATATATATAGACAGTATATATGGGCATTGAAATGATGCCAGGGGGCGCTGAGAGCAAATTGGTAGAGTGGGGGGCGTTAGGTTACAAATGGGGGCGTTTATCAGTCATGTTGATCAAATCTATCATCAAGTTCCTGTTTGTCTAAAATGTTTATCTAGACTCCATTATACAGCTTGGTATGCATTTGTACCGCAGTTCATCTGATTCTGAAGTCTAGTGACGCATCTGAAGTATCTGGTTTAGCGGCGTCAAATAGACAGGTGGAGTCACAACCCGTAACCAGTTACCAGCATTTAAAAATAACGTTTTCACTCCGGAACAATTGAAAATCACATTGTCCTGGTTTTGGGTTACATTCTGCTAAAAATTTAGTTCATTTTCAGTTTTTGTTTTTGTTCCTTGAACTGTTTTAGTCCCTGATTTTAACCTTAGATAAGTTTTCTTGCATTGTCTGATGCAGAAAATGTTAATACAAAAATACCATACATTTTCATCTAAATGTATGGTATTTTTGTGTGTAATTCTTTTTTTTTATTTTTTATTTTATTTTTTTTTATTTTTTGCTTGCTAACTGCATATTCAGGTATTATGCACTAAAATATTTACATGTAATTGCATTTACAATGTAATTAACACAATTACAGATGTGTATAATGATGATTTGTGAGTTTTCACTGCAAAACAACCCCCCCAAAAAATGCTGCAAATTGCATTGCAGAATTTGAGAAAAGCCGCAGCAAATTCAGTCATTTTGGGGTGAAAAAATCAGGAAAAAGTGCCATGAAATCCTGGTGGGACTGATATATATATAATAAACCAAGCAAAATTGCCACTGAACTTGACAACCAGTGATCACCATGCATTTTTTGTTGAATGAAAAAGAACATTGTTGGAATGCAAAACTCATGTTCTATTTCATGGGGAAAAGTGATAAGAGTTTGATTACAGAATTTTCACTTTAAAGCAAATGATAGTGCAATCTTTATTTATTTATTTATTTTATTTTTATTTTTTTTAACTCTGAGGGTCAATTTGAATGGGTATGACGCTTCAGACTTGTAACTATGCTTTTAAAGCATCAGATAATGGCATAGTAGGAATCCAGTTTGAACAAACCTGTGAAGTGCTGGTGTGATGCTGGCTATTGTAGCAATGTCTTAGCCCACCCTGTGGATGTTAACAGTACATCTTGATGTCAAAGAATCAAGGTCATTCATAACTAGAAATCATTTTTATATACTTTTTTTTAAGTTTGAGAGTTTTTCTAATTTTTTTCTCAGGGTATTCAGGGTCAACATGAATACCCTTGAAATTTAAATTCCATCATCTCAGACTCAGAGTGGAAGTAAATATCTTTTGAGGTTCAACAGCAGTTAACAATAGTTGCATTTTTTTTCCTGCTGTGGTTCTTCTCTTCATTTGTTTTTAGCACAGCTGGAAGTACAGCAGCCAAATCCTATCAAATCACACCTGCCCAAAGCAAGGAAAACTACAGAGGCTTCTTATTTGTTGTTGTTAATGTATTTCGAGAAATATTTGAGGACCCAACATAATTAACTGGCACATTGCTAAGCTAGATAATGGTTACTCGCTGTGGCAGAGCTAAGCAGCATGAAAGCTCAATATTTTCCACAAGCTGACCTGGTCCACCATACTGAAAAGACCAGCATGAATCAAAATTCTGGTCTGGGCTGGTTTGCTAGTTGTTGTTGGTCTAGAGCTGTGTTCCAAATGATGCACTATACACTATGCACTCAGCCATGTAGTGGATGAATTTTCAAAGTGTAGTATCATCCCAAATGGAACACTTAACTTGTTTTTACTAAACGGATATTCGGAATTTAACAGCTGACTGAAGTGACATTTCAATCGCATGCGATGTGTTGCCGCTAACTTTAGCACGTTAGCCAACCTCAGGTCAACACTTGTTTCTCAAACAACATACACATTCACACAGCATGGGGTGATGGCAAAGCATTCAATTTATATTTGTAAGGTGCTGTCTTCACTGAAGTTTTGCTAGTTTCTACTGTACATTCTCCATTAATTATAATTGTTTTAGAGCCTGACCGATATGGGATTTTAGAGACCGATACCGATTTTAGAGGGGGCAAATTCACCGATTACCGATATGGTGGCCGATATATTTCATTTTTGAGCTGGAATGAAAACAGACCTTTTCTATGTGGATTGTTCACCGAAGGTACTCAGAAGGCTGCTTTCTTAAACAAATAAATGAGAAAATAAAGAATAAATAAAAATACAATAAATAGCTTAATAAACATCAGTACTGTATGTTTAGTATCAGTCAATTGCTGACCATTTAAATAAAGAATAAATAAAAATACAATAAATAGCTAAATAAACACCAGTACTGTATGTTTAGTATCAGTCAAATGCTGACCATTAAAATAAAGAATAAAAATAAAAGAAATAGCTAAATAAACATACTAAACAGTACTGATATGTCAAATGCTGACCATTAAAATAAAGAATAAATAAAAATAAAATAAATAGCTAAATAAACATCAGTACTGTTTAGTATCAGTCAAATGCTGACCATTAAAATAAAGAATAAATACAAATAAAATAAATAGCTAAATAAACATCAGTACAGTTTAGTATCAGTCAAATGCTGACCATTTAAATAAAGAATAAATAAAAATAAAATAAATAGCTAAATAAACATCAGTACTGTTTAGTATCAGTCAAATGCTGACTATATTAATACTGCTGAGTCAAGATAAACAGATAAGCAGCGGTGTTACACCGTATTCTGCTATACAAGTTCAGGGGAAACTATCAACGGTGGAAAACCAGACTTTTAAATATGACATTTTATAAATGCAATGACTGGAATTGTTCGGTTGAAGGGGGTACCAAACTGTGAATCCTGAACAAAACAGTTTGGTGAGTACAGTTGTGCTCAAAAGTTTGCAAACCTTTGGAGAACTGGTAATATATGTACCATTTTTAAAGAAAACGTCTTGGTTACTTGCATAACCTCCGTTCCCTGATGGAGGGAACGAGACGTTGTGTCGATGTAGTGACACTAGGGGTCACTCTTGGGAGCCCCAAACACCTCTGATCTTTGAGAAAAGACCAATGGGAATTGGCGAGTGGAATTTGCATGCCACTCCCCTGGACACACGGGTATAAAAGGAGCTGGCCCGCAACCACTCATTCAGGTTTTGTGCTGAGGAGCCGAGACAAGGTCCCGGCCATTTCAGCAGGTAGTTCTCGATGTTGTGTCGATGTAGTGACACTAGGGGTCCTTATACAAAACGCCACAACTAGCTGAACTGTGTTACGTGGACTGGCGGTGCGAGACAGGCAGACCATGGGTTGCCTCATAGCCAGCGCACCTGGCCATCATGTAACCTCCCCAACACTCTTACGAGCGTCGTGCGGTCCTGCAACTTACCTGCTTGTACAACACATGGGATGAAACCGGCTCAACCCGGAGATTGTAAAACCTCGTGAAGGTGTTGGGTGTTGCCCAGCCTGCTGCTCTGCGGATGTCTGCTAAAGAGGCGCCACTGGTCAGAGCCCAGGAGGCTGCCACACTCCTAGTAGAGTGTGCTCGTAGCCTCAAGGGGGGTGACACGTCCTGGGCGTGGTATGCCAAAGCAATGGCATCAATAACCCAGTGGGCGATCCTCTGTTTGGAGACAGCGCTCCCTTTCCACTGTCCTCCAAAGCAGACAAAGAGCTTCTCAGAGCATCTAAAGCTCTGTGTGTGATCCAAATAGATGCGTAAAGCACGCACCGGACACAGCAACGACAAGTCTGGATCTGCCTCCTCCTGGGGCAGTGCTTGCAGGTTCACCACCTGATCCCTAAACGGGGTCATGGAAACCTTGGCACGTAGCCTGGTCGGGGTCTCAGGACCACGTGAGAGTATCCCGGACCGAACTCCAGGCATGTGTTGCTGACAGAGAATGCCTGCAGGTCCCCTACCCTCTTGATGGAGGTGAGCGCAGTCAGGAGGGCAGTCTTCAAAGAGAGTGCCTTTAGCTCAACTGATTCCAGGGGCTCAAACGGGGCTCCCCGCAGGCCCCGCAGAGCCACGGAGAGATCCCAAGAGGGAATGAGGCACGGTCTGGAAGGGTTCAGCCTCCTCACGCCTTTAAGGAAACTGATGATCAGGTCATGCTTCCCAAGAGACTGTCAACTGCGTCGTGGTGCACCGTGGAAGCCGCCCCTCCAGCCTCTCCTGCAGGAAGGAAAGCACTGACCCGACTGCGCATCTCTAGAGGTCTTCGTGTCAGGAAGAACACCACTTAGTGAACAGATGCCACTTCAAGGCATACAGGCGCCTCGTCGAGGGAGCCCTAGTCTGAGTGATCATGTCTACCACCACAGGTGGTAGGCCACTTAGGTGCGAGATGGTGCCCCGTCCCTGAGAAAGAAGGTCCTTCCTCAATGGAATTCGCCGGGGGGGGGGGGGGGGGTTGTCACGAGGAGTACGAGGTTCAAGAACCAAGTCTGGGTGGACCAGTAGGGTGCTACTAGGACAACCTGCTCCTCATCCTCCCTGACCTTGCACAGGGTCTGTGCAAGTAGGCTCACTGGGGGGGAATGCGTACTTGCATAGCCCCTGGGGCCAGCTGTGTGCCAGCGCGTCCGTGCCGAGGGGATCCTCGGTCAGGGCGTACCAGAGCAGGCAGTGGGAGGATTCCCAGACTCGGGCGGTTCCGCCAGCTGGCAGTATTCTGCGGGCACAGGTGCACCACAATCGCCTCATCCACCTGGGGAATTGCTGAGTACCCCCTGGCAGCCCCACTATTAAGGATAGTGAGAGCAGAGCAGCTGAGAGACCGGGTCCGGGCAGTGAGAGATGCCCGCCATGACCTCGTAAGCTCCTCATGCACCTCCGGGAAGAAAGGGACTGGGGCAGGGCGCGGCCATGAGCGGCGCTCTGGGCCCAGGAACCAATCGTCAAGCTGCAAGGGTTCAGGGGGGAGTGGAGGGTTCCACTCCAGCCCGACGCTCGCAGCCGCCCGGGCAAGCATGGCGGCCAGCTCCGCGTCCCCAGCCGAGTCCTCAGCGTCAGACTGGACGAGCTCTCTGATGCTGCATTCGACAGCTCATCCTCTTCGCAAGCCCCGAATGAGGCTGCGAACTTGCCCTGAGACGAGCCGGTGGTCTCATCCCAGAACTCGACCGGGGCAAACGAGCGTGCTGAGGAATGGGAGGTCTGTTGGGGCATACCAGGTGGAGCGGCTCCTATTGGGGTCCCCAAATTGCCCCCAGTGCTAACCGACACGGCCTGAAACCCGTAGGTAGAAGGATTGCGGCGGGGAGCCGCTGGGGTGGCTGTCCCTCTGAGGAAGGAAAGCAGCGACCACAACATTGCCATGGTCATGTTCTTGCGGTGAGGACATGAGCAGTCCACGAATGATGTCTCCACGTGGGCAGTGCCCAAGCACCGTCGGAAGAGGAGAGGTAATGACCGCAACCAGGAATTATACACAAACGGAAAAAGACGCTCTCCGTGAGTGCCACTCTTTTAGAAGGAAAATATACTCTTTCAGAGGAAGAATATACTCTTTTAATCTGCTCAAGCACCTAGGGGCATTCTCTGCACTACACCTGTGCAAGAGGGGGAGAAACCGCTGTAATTCGCTGTAAATCCAACAGCTTTGTAGAGGTAAATAGATCGGCAGAGGAATTCAGCTCGCTGAAACACAACCGCTCGGCTCCATATAAAAAATCTGAATGAGTGGTTGCGAGCCAGCTCCTTTAATACCTGTATGTCCCGGGGAGTGGCATGCAAATTCCACTCGCCAATTCCCATTGGCCTTTTCTCAAAGATCAGAGGTGTTTGGGGCTCCCAAGAGTGACCCCTAGTGTCACTACATCGACACAACATCGAGTGAGTGACAGATAGGGAACATGAGTGAGCAGGCAAAACACATTTATTTTATTTCTTATGGGATTCATATTCAACTGTAGGTTATAACAGAATGGCACAATCATAAAACAAACCATGGCAACAAAGACCACTGTTCAAAAGTCTGCATACCCTTAGTTCTTAATAATGTGTATTGCCCCCTTTAGCATCAATGACAGCATGCAGTCTTTTGTAATAGTTGTCTATGAGGCCCCAAATTCTTGCAGGTGGTATAGCTGCCCATTCATCTTGGCAAAATGCCTCCAGGTCATGCAAAGCCTTTGGTCGTCTTGCATGAACCGCACGTTTGAGATCTCCCCAGAGTGACATTGAGGTATTATTGATATGATATTAAGGTCAGGAGACTGTAATGACCACTCCAGAACCTTCAACTTTTTCTGCTGTAACCACTGGAGGGTCAACTTGGCCTTGTGCTTAGGGTCACTGTCATGCTGGAAAGTCCAAGAGCGTCCCATGTGCAGCTTTCGTGCAGAAGAATGCAAATTGTCTGCCAGTATTTTCTGATAACATGCTGCATTCATCTTGCCATCAATTTTCACAAGATTCCCCATGCCTTTAGAGCTCACACACCCCCAAAACATAAGTGAGCTTCCACCATGCTTCACAGTGGGGATGGTATTCTTTTTACTATAGGCCTTGTTGACCCCTCTCCAAACTTAGCACTTATGGTTGTGACCATAGAGCTCTATTTTGGTCTCGTCACTCCAAATTACAGTGTGCCAGAAGCTGTGAGGCGTGTCAAGGTGTTGTCGGGCATATTGAAACTGGGTTTTTTTGTGGCATTGGCACAGTAAAGGCTTCTTTCTGGCAACTCGACCATGCAGCTCATTTTTGTTCAAGTATCGTCGTATTGTGCTCCTTGAAACAACCACACCATCTTTTTCAAGAGCAGCCTGTATTTCTCCTGAGGTTACCTGTGGGTTTTTCTTTGTATCCCGAACAATTCTTCTGGCAGTTATGGCTGAAATCTTTCTTGGTCTACCTGACCTTGGCTTGGTATCAAGAGATCCCCGAATTTTTCACTTCTTAATAAGTGATTGAACAGTACTGACTGGCATTTTCAAGGCTTTGGATATCTTTTTATATCCTTTTCCATCTTTATAAAGTTCCATTACCTTGTTATGCAGGTCTTTTGACAGTTCTTTTCTGCTCCCCATGGCTCAGTATCAAGCCTGCTCAGTGCATCCACGTGAGAGCTAACAAACTCATTGACTATTTATACACAGACACTATTTGCAATTTTAAAAGCCACAGGTGTGGGAAATTAACCTTTAATTGCTATTTAAACCTGTGTGTGTCACTTTGTGTGTCTGTAACAAGGCCAAACATTCAAGGGTATGTAAACTTTTGATCAGGGCCATTTGGGTGGTTTCTGTTATCATTATTATTTAAAAAGGACCCAAACAACTATGTGATAATTAATGGCTTCATATGATCGCTATCCTTAAAAAAAAGAGTTTTTTTGCATGATCAGTCATATTTTCAAAATCAATGCCAAAATTTCACAATTTCTGCCAGGGTATGCAAATTTTGAGCACAACTTTTCATGTTTACTCATTAGCTTCCACTCAGCTGACAACAATGAAAGTAGCTATGTGATTAGCTTGTTAGCTATAAGCTTGTTGTCACGGAGAGTAAAAGACGGAAGTTGTTTATTTTACTTTCCAGCATTGTGTCTCACCAACTAGTTAACAACATAGCATGAAATGAACACTCATCAGACACAATCCACCACTGCACAGTTGTCTGCTGAGCTGCAAAAAGATGCTCTGATGTTTACTTTCAATCTGCTACATTACTGACTGCACTGACAAACTATAGCTGGCTAACAGCAAACAGACATAAGTGTCACTCAGTTGTCAGGGACAAGGTTAATGTTATATTCGTTATATTGAAAAGGGAAAATGATGGAGTCATTGCTTATTAAGTTTCCAGTATGTATTTCACAAACTAGGTAACTTACCGAGACACCGCTCAACTAAGCCCCTTCTGCAGAGCCACCGTCAGCTCAGGGTCGGAACGTGCTCTGCTGGACCGATATATCGGTCGGGCACTAAATTGTTTTGTCAGACCAGCAATGCAGCCAGGTAACTCTGCCCTTTCCGCTACATAGAGCAAGCTGCGAGCGCTGAATGAATTAAGTGGTCAATATTCCACATTCTGTTTTGATGGTTTGAAGTGCATCATCCGGGAACTCACAGTACACTTCTTTTTGCATTTTCATTGTTAACATATTACTCGCACTACTCACACTATAAAATGACGTAGAATGCAGAAGTGTGCGGTTTGGTATGCACCATAGGTTTTCACCAGCAAAACTTATGATGCCTTCACATGCTATCGGAATTATCGTAAATACGAGTTACCCACTCGGAAGTTGCACATGAACAACCCCTCAAGTCGTAGTTATGACTGGGAAACACTGAGATAATTTTGATACCCGAGTTTCCGAGATGGGAGGAGTCGTAAACTTGCAACATGGCAGAGGAGAATATGGTTTCTGTAGTGAATGACAGGTTCTATTAATTTTTCTAAATACAGCTTCGGTCATATTCATTTATGTATATCAGCAACCATTTGATGCATTTTGTAAATTTTTTACACTGTAAAAATAGCTTGTATTTGACCAAAATTCCATTATCGTCAGCAAGCTAACTGAGTGATGTGTACTATGGTGTCAAAATAAAAGTTCCTCAAGAAATATGTATGAATGAACCTGCCGTCATCCATGTTTCCTTTTCTTTCCCACAACAAAGCACGTGAACACGATGTACTGGTAATTACCACTTGAGAAGTGGGAAGTAGGATAATACCGATAGCACATGAAAGCAGCATTAGTCAACTAGCATGGTCTTTCTGATAAAGTTGGGCAATAAAGGAATATTTGCTGGTTATGGTAGTTAAAGGTGAAGTGTGTAATTTCTGTACCTTTTTGTCACTGTTTTCAAACAGATAGTCTCGCCAATGTTATAGTATGGTTGAATAAAGGCTTTTTATTATTATTTTTCTATATATATATTTTACATGAGTGAAATTACAAAAGCCTTGGATTTTTCTCTTTTTTTTTCAAGATTTTTTTTTTTTCATGTTTTGATAACACAAAACTAAAAAATGAAAAATCTACCACTAAGATGCCTTTATCTGACCAGTTTTTGAAGGCTGTATCATTCACAGCATATAAAATCACAAAAACATATGCAGTTTGACAGTTGAAAAAAAAAATATATATAAGTCTGATTGAGCGGTTGAAACAAGTAAATTGATGCATAATTTATGTATTTTTTTATTATTTTTTAAAAAAAATTTTTATTTTTTATTTCAACTGAGAAATAAGTAATTATAGTCATTAAATATTCATTTGGTTATCTCTAAAGCTCCTTTGAATGTGTTTTTGATCATTTTTTGAGCAGTTTTCTTAAAAGGAGCCTTTATACAAAAATGCTTCCTGTTAAAAGGACAATTCACCCAAAAAAATTATATTTCTGTCATCATATACTCACACTCATTTTGTTCCAAACCCATATGACTTTCTTTCTTCCAATGAATACAAAAGGGGATGTTAGGCAGTTTGTTGAAACTCAATTTCAATGCATTTATTCCCATACAATGAAAGTAAATGGTGACTGAGCCTATCAAATAATTACAGAAATTTGGGGGGAACTATCCCTTTTAAATCATTGACTTTCTGTGCAGCGAGTCAGCATATGCTGGTCCTCTGTCTTGGTCATCAGCAAACATTGATAGAGTTCAGCCACAGGGTTAGACTGACTGTTAGTTCTTGTTGACTTATCATTGGTCCTCAATATAGGTCAGAGGCACTGCGCTCAGGCGCTTACTCCCCGAGCGTGCTGTCAGTTGTTTATGTCAGATTAATTTCATATGGACCTTTGAACGGGCTCTCCTTTGATGTGCTTTGATTCACTGAGATTTATTTATTTGACTCAATGCGCTTGTCTCGCGTGGACTGTGATAGCATGATGATAAAGGCCGAGCATTAGATCTGTCGTGTGCCACACTGTATTTCCCCTTGACAAATCTGCTGAAGTTTGTGCCTCTCAGTCCCGGCTTGGCTGACAGCCTGATCTCTCAGACATAAGGAATGGACAGCTCACCTTAAATGCAACTGGAGGAAGGAGAGGGAGAGAGACAGAGGGTATGTTCTGAAATCTAGCGAGCTACCTAATGGCCAACTGCTTTCATATCCTGCTGAAAAGACCAGCTAAGACTAGCATGAATTTCCATGCTGGTCCATGCTGGTGTATGCTGGTTTGGAGCTTGTCTAGCTGGTGGACTAGCACAGACTTATTGTTCACCAGCTTTTGTGGTCATGGCCATGGGGGGCAGTATTAATCTTGTTAACAAAACTGCCGAATATGTTAGTTGACGAACGTTTTTATTTTTTATTTTGTCAATGATAATGAAGACGAGATGAAAAAGACTTGATGAAGGCAATCAAACAATTTTAATTAAAACATACCGTTGACGAATATATGTTGATAAAAAGAAGATACTGCAAGATATTAGCAGTGCAATAACTGTTTTTATTTAAAGAAAAAAAAATCTAGAAAGAATTGATTCAAAATAGTCCAGTCATAGTTTGTTGCAGATTTTCCCGCTTGTACAATGAACTGATCTGAAAGGTTAAAGGGGTCATGAAATGCTATTTTCTTATCATTTTAGTAAAGTTTTTGCACCAAAACTGTCATAATTTAATAATAAATGCTACATTTTCCACCCTGTTTCTGGCCCACTGACTGAAACGCACGGTTTTGGCCTCAGTGTCTCCTTTAAACTTCAATGTAAATGCCCACTGTTATGATTGGCTAACATCCTGCAGCCCCTCAAATTCAGCCATATTTGAAACTCAACTGGAAGAGAATAAACAAGCTCTCCACTAGGGATGGGCGATACCACTTATTTTCTTTTCGATCCGATACCAATAATTTCAAGTCCAATATCGTAGATACCGATACCAATACTTCTATTAAATATATATATATTTTTTTTCTTGGGTTTAATGGGTAATTTAAAAGATTATTTTAGTCATAATTCAAGTAATTTTTTTTTTTCATTTGTGAGCCTAAACAGAAAAATATTAGACTTCTGTTTCTTCTGTTTCTGTTTAGACTTACTACAATATCACTTTAGCACCATAACTATCAAACAGTCATGACATTTGAAATATTCATGAATGAAACTGTTTACTCACGGTTTTGCTGACAAGTCCAAGTGTTATTTACTGCCCCATTCTTCAATAACAGTTCCTTTGCAAAGCTTGAATCGTATTATGACTGGTTCACAAACAGTCTATACTGGTATTAGCCACACAAACAGTCCACTGCACAGTGAGCTGAGGCGCAGATCGCCAGAAACGCATCCATACGGTCAAAGATGTCCAGCTAGTGCTTGTTTACATACACCAACAATTAAAAATAGCACAGAAGGGTGCAACAACAGCAAGACGCAGAGCAGCTGAATGAAGCAGAATGGAGTCTCCTTTTCTGAGTTGTAACTGACACCGTGTCTTTTAAAAGTGGTCAAAGACATCTGTGTAATGCATGTTATATGCACAAAAAACTTCAAGAAAGTCCAGATGGGTTACCTTTGGTGTTCAGGGATTGTTGGTCACACTAGGCCTGTCTCTCCCTCTCTGTTTACGACACAAACTGAGCACCAGTGGGTGGGGAGCAATGTCTCGTGGTGTCACAAACACACCGTTTTCAAAATGAGATGTTTCAATAGAGTGGGAACTATAAATGCTCTTTTTAGACTGGGGCGGAAGTTTTTATAGTACAGTTACCTCTTATATGTCTAAATATCAAGGAATATGTGATTTTCCATTTCATGACCCCTCTAATTATCTCACTCAAAAAAATCCTATGTTGAGAATAATCAGTTATATCCACAACATATACTTAATATTACAAAGCATGTCTGCAGAATGAATGAAGCGAATGAACAGGTGAACTTGAACTAAATTGCGCGCTAGTCAGAATGTGTAACTTGCGTTGTGAATACAGTTCCTTTAAAAACACGCTACATGTAACGCAATGTCCTAAACTGCCAAAACATGAAGAATTTACAACAAAGTAACTTCTAAAAAGTAGCTAATACTTCAATATATTCATAATATGCAATTATTTCAGAAGCTCAGGTTTTTAGGACCGTTTTCTAATGTTTAATCTTAAATAATTATAAGTACTTTACATAATTGAATATTTGGTTAAAGTTTGAAACATTTACTGTAAACATGCATTCAGAGGCAATCATTCCTATACCCTATTCCCTTTGAATACTTTACCATCCACTGTGAGAGCTTTGGAGGTTTAAACTGTGCGGGACTCAAAAAATAAGGGTAATTCGGTACTCACTTTTTAAGTGTTTTTTATTGGAAATTCAGTTTGAAGTGATCTTACAGCATGACTATCATGATTGTTCTCCCTTCAAAGTGCCCTTTGGAGGGTGATTTATCCTGTTTGGAAAGCATGGTTAATCACTAAAACTAAATAGTGTGAAAATGAACACTGATGGGAGGCTTGCTGGTTAAGCTAGTTAAGAAGCCTGGTAGTGACACCAGCACATGATATCCCAAAACACAATAAATGCTGGTCTTTTAACAGGGAAGGTAGCTTCCTCCTAATGGATTTAACCCCTAATAAGTGACCGATTTATGGCTCTGCACAGGTACTATAGCAACTCCTTGTGCCACACAAACAGCAGTTTGGATAGAAGACTTGTCTCACAATTGATTCCAATAGAGTTTGATGTTAGCATAGTGGGGGCATTCTGGGATCAGCTTGACACTATCATAAGCATACAAACACAAAGCACACAAATATTGTGTGAAATACTAAATTTTTATTAGACTGAACTTTTTTTAATCAGTAGTTATCAGTACTGAATGAGTTATATTTATAATGGCATTTCTCTCACTTTGTCCACCATATTGGAATTATTTTTTTACTAAGCTTGTCAAAATGAAATGCTGAAATGAAAATGAATTTGACCAAAAATAGTTATCTTAAAAGGCAGTATAATTAAGTTGCTTAACTTTTGAAACAGCCTTCATCTTGGGAGCACACATATGATGCCTTAAAATGCTGCCTCTATAGGGCGCTCACTAGATTTTGGAAGAGAGCTTGAGAGTAAGAAAAATAGAAAGCTGGTACTATGAGAGTGAAGGACAGGAGAAGATACAAACTGTGAGAGAATGAAATAAGGGATAGAGACAGAGAGACAAAGGGAGACAGGAGAGAGAGAGAGAGAGAGAGAGAGAGAGAGAGAGAGAGAGAGAGAGAGAGAGAGAGAGAGAGAGAGAGAGATTGATTACTTTAGGGCTTGACACAAGCTGGCACCCATCAGTAATCCTTCAGTGACACCCTTCCACTGTCATGAGCTCAAAGCCTGGTGCACTTTCTAAATCCTAGACGTACAATTTAACTCTTAGGAATGGCAGTCTTTCTGTGTTCTCCTGGGCTTTCCGTGACTGACAAGTGGAAGAGGAGTGACTTTGAGGAGTTTAAGCCAAATATGAAGAGCTTTTTAGAAGGATGCTAAGACGCTGTCACAGATGAGCAAATGAGTAATTTTCCATGCATCTGTTGCTGTTGGGAAAAACTCTAGCTCTTAGCAGTCATCAGCTCTTAGAGGTATTCTGTCTGTCTGATCCTCCAAATCTTTATCCCAATGTCCCTGTGTCCAGTGTTGGGTTGTAGCTTGCCAAGCTTTTCACAATTTAAAGTATTTCTACCATAGTCAAGCTACCCTTGTGGTAAAATCAAACTGGTAATATAGAAACTCACAAGTACAATGGTAGATTATCAGTCCATAAAAACATACTTTTCGCCCTGTTTCTCACATAACACTATCTTAAGACATCTAAACACTTTTACTACCTGTATAGCGCATAACTTATAAAGTGTTACATTTTAGTGTTTGCATTACATAACTACATTTGATTATACACATATAGATGACACTGAGATCTGCAAAAACTCTGGGCCCACTGCAGCCAGATCAAATTTCCTTTAGAGTGCACGCACATGCGACACAACATGTAGTGAATGGATGACTACACCGCTACGCATCTCAATCACTGGTGAGTGAAATCTGAACATTAACTAGCCAATGGCTAAGAAATTTTTTTTTAGCCGCATAGGGCAATATTTGTTCGCATATGTGATTGTTTTATTTGCATTGTAGAGGGCTGCCTTTAGCAGCACACAGTGGACATTTCACCTCAGGGCTGCCGTGGTACGTGTACGGAACCATGTTTTATTATTTTGCAAAAATGTCACAACTATTGTGTAATTTTCATAAAATTAGATTGGATAAAGTACTTAATTACATTACTAGCTACTAACAAAAAGTAGCTAACTACACTGCTCAGAGGAATATTTTATTGCTCAGAGTTTGCTCGTTCAAAGCATAGGAGACTTAACGGAGTTCTCCAGTATGTTTCTTTTGGGTATAAACATTGGAGAAATAAATCTCATTTAGCATAACAACATCAAACTTGAACAGAACCATGTTATAGTAGTGGGAATGTTTACAGATATTTGAATCTTTTGATTTGATGCACCTAAAAAAAAAAAAAAAAAATTGTGTTCAGTAATTTACATGAAATACAACTAATAACTCTAGAAACACCATCATTTTAAGTCAAAAACTGTGTGAGGAACAGCTGCATTTAGCTAGATATTTAGCTTCAAAAAGATGTAAAATGCTGCACACTTCTGAACAAGGACTGAGTGAATCATTTTTCAACTTAAATGAACATTGAACTGAACTAATGTTCCCAACGCTACTTGAGATACAGAGAGGACAGTTCGAGAAAGCATTTTTGTGTATTTCCATAGTTTGTTTATGTACACAAAATAATGGCATAAAAGAACAGTAATATAGCATTTTGTCGCGCTACAACGCTACTTGTTGGGAAAAGTAGCTTGTTACTTGAAAAGCTACACTAATTTGATAGATTTTTAGTTAGCTACTCCCCAAACTGCCATCCTTACACATCATTACAAACTCCGGTACTCTTTTCTGTTTGCTGCAGTGCGTCCAGATGCAGTACTTCCTGTTAGCATCCTAACTTAGCATCTACATTCAGTAACCCACATGGCAACACATACTCAATATGCCTACAAGAATTGGAGGGCCATCTTTGCACTGTCCTCTCATTCTGGGCAGGTACGCATGGAGGAGCGGTTCAGATTGATTAGCTGGGTACTGGTCAGAACATGTGCTAGGGCTAAAAGCTTGAGGTATGCTTCTGTGCACCCCATGGCTTAATGGAGAGGAGCCCAGTCTAGCCTGGCTCTTTTCATCCACAGAGGATTAGAGGAGATTGCTTTGTACAAGGGGAAGGAGATCCTGGACCATCAGACAGCTCGCCCAGCAGACGTGAGCAGAATGTTCTGGAGTCAGGGTGTGCGCATCACTGCCTCAATCCAGTCGGTGCTTCTTTCGTGTGTTTGTGAATGTGGATGATGTAGGGATGTGTCACAATGGTTGAATAATATCTTGTGCTCCAACAACCAATGAATTGTTTAGTGAGGTTTATCTTCTAGTTTATCTTTTCGACTAGGTTATGCTTTTATTTCCCTTGTTATTTTGTTTTTATATTTTTAGCAGCAGTGCTTTAATTAGCATGCTAACAGCATTTAGCTGCTAGACATTTTGCATGGTAAAACCTTCTTGGGGGAGTTATGTCTTTTAATTCGTCCTTTTTAAGCACAGCAACTACAGCCATACACATTCAGGCTGTTGCGTCATGTCTCACACTGTTTTCTTGAGTGTTTTACCACAAGTGTTGTTTGTCAAGTTAAAAATAGTCCAACTTTTAAAATTGAGCCATGACACCTCTGCATTCTGTTTCTTTTCTTATACTTGTTTTCCAGTGAAAATAATAAATATATAAAACAAGATACATTTACCAAGTAACCCTATAAAAAATATTATTTTGTTGTTTTCTAATAAAAATATCTTAACATTCTTAAAACGAGAAACTTGAGAAGCAAAAATTGCATTTTGTCTTTTCAGATTTTTTTTAGTAATATTTATGCGTATATATATATATATATATATATATATATATATATATATATATATATATATATATATATAAATATGCCAATAGCGTAAGAAAAATATTTTTACCTGAAAAAAATACAAAAATTCTTAGTAAGAAAATAATTTTTTTCCAGTGCAAGGCTTTCAGAGAAAGTTTTTTATATTTTATCTTGTTACACTGGCAGATTTTTCCACTTGTTTTTCACTTATTTATGCTTGAAACAGATGAAAAAATAAATAAAAAATCTGCTAGAGCCACAAGACAAAATACAATTTAAAAAAAAAAAAAAAAAAACCCAAATCTAAGTATCTTTATCTTTTAAGAATATTTGGATAATTTTAAGTGCACGACAAATGGAGTTATTGACTCCCAAAAGAAAGAACCGATTCTGAACACCTGAAACGAGTCGTTAGTTATTCCAGACTTACTTCCTGTACTAACCTACGTAATTTGGTAACAAAAAACCCGCCTCTGGTCTTCACTGGCTGCTTGCGAACAGCTTCGACCCCCCCCTCAAACACAACACTAAGCAATAGACCAATCACAACAGACAGGGACATCTGACCAATCAGAGCAGAGTAGGCTCTCTGAAAGGAGGAGTTTAGAATGAATCCTTTTGAACGGATCACTGAACGAGTCGTTTTTGACACTGGGAAAAAAAGGTAATGCTGCAATTTCAATTATGAGCTAATTAAAGCGTTTTTTGACCTTGGGTGCATGTAAATCTATTGTATGAGACCTTTAAAACAAAATTAGGCACGTTTAAAAACCATAATAGGTGCTCTTTAATAACTGGAATACAAGACAGATACTTAAAAATAAAAAATTTCAGTGTAATTATACAGACCACACAGTCGATCAAGTCAATCAGGCAATTCGGCAACTAGTAGATTTTGACATTTTTTGATGTTTTGCGCATCTCTAATATGAAGAGGCTTCAGTCTATCATGCGGAAGCAGATAAGAAGGTTCATCATGTTGCAGTGATGGAACAGGCTTTTCATGTGGTAGGAACAGGCAGCAGTGTGACTTCCTCTACCTCATTTCAGGATTAATTACCCATTTGAACAGACAGCCAGTGGATCTGACCCATGTGCTGTGTAAACACTCCTGGATTGTTCTATATTCTCAGCATGGATGTCCACTAAAGAGCATCAGCTGCACTCTGATGAGAGTTCGCTCGTCCACTCACTGGTGGAATCAGTCTGTTTCCTCACATCCTTCAACATGGCTGATTAATATCCTGCTGCAGTGCACAGGAAAATATCTTGTCTTCACATATTTGTTTTTGATCCACTGACGGAGACTCTTAAACATTACTATTATTGCCAGATCAGTGTTTAACAAAGAGTAGTCATATCCGCCCAGACGGAATCAGCAGACCTTTTCCATATTTTTTGTGCAATTCTGAGGAATAGAATTAAATATGGTAAATTGTGTTAAAAAGAACTGAGAGCACTACACACGTATTAGTACCTGAAAGAAGGGAGGATTATAAAAAAAAAAAAAACATAATTGTTGACTATTTCCATTGATACTGTAATCAAAATTGTTTCAATTAAATTCACAACTAAATTAAAATTCTAGAATTTACATAACAGTACTTATTTTGAGTGCAGCGACTGCATGAATGAATGAATGAAAGTAACACTTATATAGCGCTTTTCTGACACTACACTCAAAGCGCTTTACATGCATCCCCAATTATAAAAAAGTTAGGATGGTATGAAAAATGCAAATAAAAACAAAAAGTAGTGATTTGTAAATTATATTCAGCCTTTGCTATATTGAAAGAACTACAACTAAATATTATATGATGTTTTACCTTATGATTTTCTTTTTTTTTTTTTTTCAAATGAACATTCATTTCAAATCAGATGATTGCAACATGCTCCAAAAAAGTTGAGACAGGGGCAATTTAAGATTAATAACAATTTGACGAGTTAAAATAACAAGGCGGTGTGAAACAGGAGATGTTAAACTGGTGAGACAATCGTGTTATAGTATATAAGGAGCCTCCAAAAACAACCTAGTCCTTCAAGAGAAAGGATTGTTCAAACTTGTCAATTTGCCAACAGATGCTTCCGCAAATAATCCAGCACTTTGAGAACAATGTTCCCCAAAGACAAATTGGAAGAATTTTGGGCATTTCACCCTCTAGAGAGCACAATATAGTTCACTGTCTTAAAAACGCCATTCATCTGTAATGGATATCATGAACATGGGCTTGGGATTACTTTAATAACCTTTGTTAGTCAACACCATTCGCCGTTGCATCCACAGATGCAAGTTAAGACTTTACTATGCAAAGCAGAAGCCCTACATCAACACAGTCCAGAAGCGCTGCCGACTTCTCTGGTCTCGGTCTCATCTTAGGTGGAAAGTAGAACAGTGGAACTGTGTTTTTTGGTCCGATGAGTCCACATTTCAATGTTTTTTTTAAAAAACACAGCCATCGTGTTATCCGGGCCAAAGAGGAAAAGGACCATCCAAGCTGTTATCAGTGTCAGGTCCAAAAGCCAGTGTCTGTATGGGCCAGGGGTGTGTCAGTGCCCATGGCATGGGTAACTCGCACATCTGTGAGAACACTGTGAATGCAGACAGATATGTACAAATTTTGGAGCAACATATACTGCCATCCAGCACCATCTTTTCCAGGGATGTCCTGGAATTTTCAGCAGGACAATTTCAAACCACATACTGCCTGGATTACAAGTGCATGGCTGTGTGAGCAGAGAGTGTGGGTGCTAGATGGGCCTGCCTGCAGTCCTGACCTGTCTCCAGTTGAGAATGTGTAATTCTTGGCATTATGAAGCACACAATTCGGCAATGAAGACCCCGTACATTTGTGCAGCTAAAGACCTACATAATGGATGAATGGGTCAATTCCACTTTCTAAACTTAACAAACTTGTGTCTTCAGTGCTCAAATGCTTAATAAGTGTTATTAGAACAAATGGTGATGTTTCAGAGGAAAACACTCGACTGTCCCAACTTTTTTGGAGCATGTTGCAATCATCTGATTTGAAATTACTGTACATAAAAAAAAATACCAATGAAATTCACAGGTTAAAATATAATATAATGTGTAGTTGTAGCGCTTTCAATATAACAATGGATGAATATAATTTACAAATCACTCATTTTTGTTAGCATTTTACATACTGTCCCAACTTTTTCAGAACTGGGGTTGTAGTAAACAGGGGACTCAATCACCATCAGTGTGCAGCATCCACCTGGATGATGCGACGGCAGCCATAGTGCACCAGTATGCTCACCACACACCAGCTGTTGGTGGAGAGCAGAGCAGAGTGATAGAGCCAATTCATGGATAGGGATTATTAGCAGGCCATGATTGATAAGGACCAATGTGGGGAATTTGGCCAGGACATTTGGGATTTTTAATGACCACAGAGAGTCAGGACCTCGGTTTAATGTCTCATCCGGAAGATGGTGTCTTTTTACAGTATAGTTTCCCCATCACTATACTGGGGCATTAGGACCCACGCAGACCACAGGGTGAGCAATCCATTATTTTGTAGAGTGCGTTCAAAATGACAGTTTTTGCCTATGATTTGGGAGCAAAGCTACAGTTGAAAAAAAATAAATATCCTTAGAGAGGTGGCAGCATCATTATTTTATTCTGACACAGAGATAGGTGGGTCTATTTCTAAAATCAGTTGACTTCAGCACCCGTTGCTGCATTATATGCCGAAAGTGTATTTCCAAACACTGGGGAAAAAACACTTTTTGTGTTGTTTTTCCCAAAGTTGGAGTGCCTATAACTCCAGAAGTATTAAACAACTTTACAGCTCATAAAACATTAATTCTCTTAAAATTCATTTAAGTGCTTTTATAACATTATCACCATCACATTTCTGCATTTCAACCTTCCAAAATTGGCCACATTCACTTCTCATTTGAACCCAGATTTTTGCTTAAAAAAAAAAAAAAAAAAGGAGGGACAAGTCAAAATAAATTGTGGTAATCAACATTATGCCACAAATGCTGTCGACTGAACTTAACTTTTAATGAAAGATATCTTTATGCTTTTAGATTTTGTTTCAGAACAATCTTTCCTTTTGATATCTTCATTTTTAAAGGCACTATATTGTCCAATCCTAGAGATATGGAGCTCTCAACATGGCTCCATCCCCAAAATTTTACATTTTGTCCATTTTCAATGCCGAAAACCACATTTGGGGGTCACATGGTATGAAACCAGTTTTTCTTGAGCAAAATAACACAGGTCTAAAGTACAAATAATGGTGAAACTAGACGTGTACCTTTTATATATTCACATAAAAACAATAATGTCAAATACTATTATAAAATGGACAATGTATAAATGTATAAATCACCTGTGTGTAATTCACATTTGTGAATAACAAGCATTTCAATTCTGTGGAACTTTCTGCTGAGTTCTGTGAACACAGATTCCCTGTGGACCTTGTGGCGGGGTGAACAAGAGACAGACACAGTGGGTGTGGCATCAAGCCTCGGAGAGGCAATTATTGGAAATAATAATCAAAATAACAAGTCTAACAAGGGTTAATAAAGTGTCCAGGGGGGATAGTGTTCATAGTAAAGGGGGAATCTGGCATTCTCGCGGAGAGGTGGGGCTCCGTGAAAGGCGGGGTAGTGTCCATGGAATGGCCCAGGCATGAGCTGGGTCCGTCGGCCGCACACGCTCCCCTCCAGGGTCCATGGCATTTCGGGGCGGCGGTGTCCTTGGCAGTCTGTTTTCACAGGCCCGTGGCAGGTGAGAGGGGAAGGCGGCCCGGCCTCTAGCCCGTCGGCCGTGACGTGTGCAGTTCTCCCCCGGCGACTCATTTAATCAGCCCGTGAGGTTCGAGGAGCGGGTCCGGCGGCGCATCAACTTGTCTGGTCCTGGGCATGCGAGGATGCCAGTGTGTGCACAAACCGGCTCCCCGAGAAGAGGTGCACTCTGTGTTTTAAAGACAGTGGTGATGAAGCATTATTCACATCAGGTGTGCTTCATTCACCGCTGTCAGAACGAGGCTTAATAATTATGCACCTCTTCTCGCTCTCCTGCCCAACTCCCGTCGTGAGGCTGGCTGAAGGGCGGCCCTAAGAGGCGAGGCGACGATGACGAGCAGGAGGGGCGGATCATTCCGCAACAACCTGCTTATATCCTTAAAGCATCACAAGCACCTTAAAGATGTGTTGTCTTTTTTTTTTTTTGCGCTACTAGTGGTACCAAACGGAATTGTATTTATTTATTTATTTATTTTTGATAGACCTAAGAACATTGTCTCAACCTATTGCATGAATTTGAAGTACGACTATCTGTTTGTCCAAATAATGTAAGCCGGTGGGAGTGGTTGAAACATGTCTAAAAGTCATTATTTTTACAATTCTGTTTTACACACTGCACTGCTACATTTTTTCGTCATGTTTATGACAGCCATCTCTTTTTTTTTTTCAAGAAGGAAAGAGTAAAGAAACTCAATCAATAAGCTCAGCTTGATATTCACACCAGTTTCTGGGTAAGTAAGAAGTTGGTGCGAAACAGTATAAAAAAAGGTTGAGGCTGGCCTTTAATAATGAAGTCAGTCTTGGGGAGGAAAACATCTCGGAAAGAACGGGTAAAAGAGAGGCCTTTGATAATATCCCGCTGATTCATAAAACATTCATACACTGTTCATTCTCAAACTTGTCAGTCAAATCTCAGCACCTCTGTGCTCTTTTTCTTTTTTCTTTTTTGTGCAGGTCATTCAGTCTGTGTGGGCCCCTACAAGATCTATCATCACAGCTCTGAACCCTTTATAACTCTGTGTTGATGAAAAAAAAAAAAAAACTCCATTTAGAAAATAAGGAATCAAATGGTCATTATTCAAAATAATGCGGTCACCTTTAAATGCATTTTCAAAAGGTTCTCTTTGCCCTGGTTATCCCTGCCCTCTGATTTGGAGAATATGGCATATTATTTTATGAAATGCAGTGATCCCCGGGCAGAAAAGCTGGCTTTGTCATGGTATATAGGGAGAGAAACTGCAGATTTAGCTGCAATCTGATTTACTTTCAACGTGACACACTGTGAGATAGGCACTTAAAGTGATGAAGCGGAGCGTCAAGTTTATGTTCATCACGGCATTCGCGCAAATGACTCGTGGCGTGTGATGTACGCCGCAACAGCCTTTAAGCAGTTGTCGGAATGCCAGATATTCTCTCAGGCCTGATTAAGGGGCTGTACAACACATTTGAATCTCTTTTATTGGAGAAAACACCTTTTGAGAAGTTGTAGTGTAAAACAGGAACCATGGGAGATGGGTGGGTGGAGTTGCTAAAGGCAGAGCTGTTCACAAAGCTTCTTGAGCTTCAAGCTAAAACCACTGGGTTCTTAACATAAGTGCCAAAACATACAATACGCATCGAAGTCTCTGAAGTCTGTCAGCTTTGCGTGATCAGACTTCTCTGTTGGCTCGGTGAGATAAAGCTGAGGATGTTGGCACTGGTCGGCACTCTTTTCTCTCTCTTGGAATTATTGGGGTTTCATCAACTCTTCCATCCAGTGTGAGTTCCCAAAGAAGAGCTGTCATCCTGCTGTGGACAAGTTATACTCTACTGAAGCTCTGTCTCAGTGAAGAGGTTTCTTCCTGTTCTTTGTCCTCTTCCTGCACCTTGTCAAAGTGTGAATGAAAATGTGGTGGGAAAATGGCAAGAAAATGTCCTACCTGGATTCAATAGAGACCTTTGCTTTTGTTTACAGTATACAGTTTATTACTATGGTCAGCTATCCCACCTGAAAAGACCAGCGTAGTAGGTCACCAGCATCAATAGTTCACTAAAAAATTAAAATTCTGTCATAATTTATTCACCCTCTCCCTTGTTTTAAACCATATGTAGAACACAAAAGATGTTTAATCTTTTTAATAGAGCTGGCATGTTGAGCGTTACGATTTTTCCCTTGCAGTTTACTATGAGTGGCCCAACTTATACCGTATCTGATGTTTTGCAACCTAAAGAGAGTGGCTCATGGTATATCTTTGAGCTCAACACATGGATATTGTGTGCCCAGAAATATCATAATGGACATCAGAATTGACTTGACTAGTGCATAGCACTAGTATTTCTGTTAAATTTGAAGGCCAGTTTGCATATATTCGAGGTTACTGTAGCATTTGTGTCATCTTTATCAAAGAACACTTGAGCCATTTCGCCTTTTGAGAACAGAGCCATCGGCATTCACGGCCACTATTTTTCCCACAGACGGCATTTCATAAATCACGTGGTAAGTGACTACTCGACTTCAGGCTGACGTTAGTTGTAGTCAACTTGTCGATTTTTCTGTGCAGCCCAAAGATTGGAACAAAGCACAAGGGTCTCAAGACGCATTTTAAAACGTTTATTCTGGTATATACAGAATATATAACAAAATCCAGATTAATCGATTAATTGGTTGATAGATGACTAGTTGACCATCATGACCCATCCCTACTGCATTTTGACAGTTAAAATGTGTCATGCAAACAACAACAGTATCGCCACTCTAATTAGCCTCAGGCGCATGGACTCCTGGATTATTCACATTCATATTTTGTAACTCTCACGTGGAGAGATGTCTCTGGACCACCTCAGAGTTGTCTAATTGCAAAGCGGGTTGGGTTTGCGTCTGGCGTCCAGGTGGCGTCAATTTATCAGGGTCGGGACCTCACCAACTTGATGGACAACTGCTGTGCGTGCGTAGGTGTATGTAGGCGAAGAGTGTTGCTGAATCATTAAAGAGCATGGTGCCTGCCTCTCGTGTTTAGCACACTGCTTATGAGCTAGTGCCATTCGCTAATGGTGGATATTTCAATTAGAAGTCGAGCTGAGAATGGTGGTTAAAAGCTAGGAGGGAAGCTATGCACCACTGCACAACCCATTCCCTCCTCCTTTCTCCGACTCTGTTGTCGCAGAAACACAAAGGCTATTTTCGGACAGCCAATGCACACTGGGGAAAGCAGGCAGGCCGAGCTGCTTGCATAAAAGCACTCATGACTTTTTAATCGGTGGCTGACGGGCTGTCGTCCGGCAGTCGTGGAGTGGACCAAAGCATTGTGCGAAAAGAGGGATCAAATCCTTTCCCGTTGCATTAGTCTTTCAGGGTACACAGAGAGAGAAGGTTTGGAGAGGTGAGGAAAAGAAGAGAAGATGGAGACAGGGACATTAGTGGAAGTGTCATGAGTGTATTCTGAACTGGTGGATTTTAAATGTGTATATTTGAAAATTAAAAGGGATAATTCACCCGAAAATGGAAATTTTGTCATAATTCACTCAATCTCATGTTTTTTTTTTTTTCAAAGCTAAAAATTACATACAAAATCATACAAAAACATCTGCCTAATGTGTTCTACAGACGAAAGTCATACAGGTTTGGAACAATTTTTGGATTAATCTGTTTTGTATTGTTTTCCTGTAAAAAATATTTGAAAATCCTTAAAACAAATCAATTTGATTTATCTTGTTTTAGAAACAACACTGCATAAGATATTTCGGTTTTTCAGAGAATGTATTTTTAATGTGTATTTAGTCAAAACAAGTGAAAAAATCTACCAGTGCTGAAGAAGTTATCCAAAGTATTAAGAATACGTTACTGACCTTGAGTAATCTAACAGAATACATTACAAAATACATTTTACAGCATGTATTCTGTAATCTGTAGTGGAATACATTTCAAAAGTAACCCTCCCAACCCTGTTAACAAGGATTTATACAGTAGGCACTGATATGTTGCAGCACTGATATAAAAATGCAAACTTAAAAACTGAGGTCATAAGAGTATCACCATGACGCAGACAAGCCCACATTGTCACAATCTCTAAAATTTACATAACCGTGTTTTCTTAAGTTGGAGCTGTAGTTTTAATCTTGAAATATATCCTTGTCTTGGTGTAAAATGAAGGCATTGTGTGGAATGAAGAAATTTTTGTTTTGCAAGCTTGCTGCTGTAGTGTTGAATGCGACTCGAGTGACAACGTGCAGCTGTGAAGTTCCGCTGTCATAAGAGTCCCATTAAAATATCTCACTTATTAAATTAAAACCAGTAATGTAACGACAGGAATGCTACCCATTGAAGTAAAAGTAAAACAATTTTCAGCAGAAATTTACTTGAGTTAAAGTGAAATGTACCCACCATAAAACATAAAAGTAATTTTTTTCCCCAAAAAAGTTACTCAAGTAAATGTAATGGAGTAAATGCAGTGTGTTACAACCCACCTCTGCATTACACTAATCTTAAACTAATGTAAGGAACTACTAGGTATTTAAAAATAAAGCGATTAGCTTCTTTAGGTCATGCATTACAGTGATTTTACCACCTGTACGGGGGTGTTCTTTTGCACGACGTAAAGCAGATAATATGGTTCATTATTCTAACTGTAGGAGCCAAGCAATGCAGCAACATGGTTGCTAACTAGGAGCGCATTTATCCACCTTTTTTCTGAACGCAGAAGTGTTTCATGATTCATAATGAAAGCCTGTTTTCGTTTTTCTGTCTCCAATGTTTTCAATTACATCAGCATATGTTCTTGGCGGATAATGTGATGTTTAATGTATTAAATTGTAAAAATTGTACAAAAAAACATATGGCTCCGTAGTGCCGATACTTTACAGAGTTGCGATGATCGTCTTTTGAAAGAGCCCCACAAGTTTGGGGAGTGGGTAGATGACATGAAGCGATGGCCTGAAGTTAGTTTCCTTGATAAAATTAACTACTTTGAGTTGCAGTGATAGCCAACAACTGCACAAGTCGAGCCTGAACTCATTTTTCTCCAACTAACACTTAAAATTGTTGTTGTTTTCTGTCTGGATTGCTTGTTTCAATAGTTTTTATATAGCTTCTTCTGGAACCAGAAAACAGTCCTGCATCAATCTGAATCATCACGTTGGCACCCAGTGGTTGTTCAGGAACACTGTGGACAGTCCATTTTATGACTTCATTAGAGTCAGAACTATTCGTTTATAAGTGGGTTTTTTTCTTTGGTCATGTCTTATCTCACCTAGGGCACAAAGTGAGCTAGGACAAACACTGGTGCCCTCTCAAAATAAATAAATAAAGATAGGTTGATGATGGCCCTGGTGGTTACAGTTGTGAATAGAAGTTTAAAAGTGTTAGATCAGTACAATTCAGGAGTTTTGGCTAAAGACTGATAAAGAGAACAAGGCGTTCAGAGAAATGGCTTTAAAAGAAGACCAAGGACAGGAAACTGACAGACATAGAGATGCTTTACATAGGCTGAGTGGTGAAAAGAGCAAGAGAGAGACTGAAGACAAGATGATGAGGAGGAGCCAGCCCTCTCCTGAGAAAACTAAATGATATCTCCCGCCAAAAAAGGAGCAGGGAGGCAGACAGTTTCATGGGCGTCATTCAGTATTAACCCATCCATTTGTCTGAGTCATCTCTGGCACCTGTTTTTCCATATGCATTCTTCCCCGCTGCAATAATACAAAACAAATAAATATGTTGACAGCATTTCAGCCCTGTCTGCTTCGGTTATGGCATTTCAATTCCAGAAAGATTTATTGTGTTTGAAAACCTGCATTCAAAAGTGATAGTCAGAGGGGACCTGATGAATTATGTAAAGCGAATGTTGAACTCGGCCTTTGAAAAGTGCAAAATGGTGTTAGTATTCGAAGTGCTGTGCATACAATGGCAAGGGTGAAGAGGTAAAAGGCCACTGATTTTGACAGCTTACAAACAGCAATTTGAAAAGTGTATGTATTTCTATGGGCTCTGCTTTATAGGACTGCTTACAAAATGGTGGTGGTTTTCTTGAGTCGTGTATCAACATGATCACACGGGAAGTCGACAAGTTGTTTCCAACAGTTCTAGTACCCTAGGATTGGACACATTATGCTGATTCACTGACAAGTGCCATCACCCATTAGACATTTATGCATCTGCTATAGTGTTTACCTTCCCTTGTGGTGTGACCATAAGTGTGTTGCGTCAGCAGCGTGGGAGACCCGGGTTTGGATCTCGCGTTGAAACCAGGAAGTAATCGCGTTCGCATAATCAATGATAAGCGTGATTCGTAAGTTTTTCGTATTTTTTCCTCTAACATAAAATTTTTACTCCACTGATGGTTAGGTTTAGGTTTGTGGTTTGGGTTGTTGGGTACAGTTTATAAAATATGCATTCCTGTTCACTGCATGACATACTGTACAGCTGCAAGCAACTCACTGCACAACTTGCTTTTGGCGCCCTTCAGTGGATATTTCACCTGAAAAATGGAGCTCACACGTGCACATACATACACCCAGTGACACTTTCTGCTTTGGCCACTGGGGGCAGTGTTTCACATTTCGGTAAGCACAGACCGATTTTAGCTAAAGAAAAGTCAACCTACTCTTTCCGATTTCACTGTGAGGTCAGTCTGCATTTACAGTGGTGTCCAAAAGTCTGAGACCACATTGAAAAGCTAGGATTAAGAATCTAATATAAACCTGGAAAGCTTGGGGATTTAAAAAAAAATTAAAACAAAGAAATGTTATGACATAAACTATTTATGATTCTGTACTATTTCTTGGTCACTTGTGAAATTAGCAAATCTGTGACATTGAGCATGTTAACTGCTTTGTACAAAAGGACAGGTTTTCTTGCTTCAATTGAAGCATACAAGATTGGAACATTTTCCGAATAATATGCATTGTGAAAAGTGGTAACCTGCAATAGTTAAGGATATATTTCTATCTGATTTAACCCCTTAAAATTTGGTTTGTTGGTGTAACCTATTGTATTCAGGTTGATTCATTGCTAAATAATATTTTTGAGTTGAATAAAACTGGTAAATTTAGATGTTATCACATCAAGCACATTTTTAGGTTAATATTTTTTCAGTGTGGATCACCTTTGCATAAACTTTTGTCCTTGTCAGCTAAATTGCATGCTTTCATAACAGCAAAAGGGGGACATGCCACCTAATAAATTCTGAAATTCTTGTTATTTTTTCAATTCACTCAAATTGTTATGCCGATAATACAATTTGCAAAAGGAAAAAAAAAACTGTATTAAATTAGAAATAGGCAAAATAGAAGCACTTTCACTAGTGGACACCACTGTATTTCTATGGGCTCTGTTTAACTGGATTGCACACAAAATGGTGGCAGATTTCTTTAGCCCTATATGCATAGACTGCTTTAGTGATAATCATTTTAATTTGATCTTGATCTGTGATGAAAGTGAAGCTTTAGATTTGGACTCAATAAAGCATGCTTGCTCTCCTAGAAGCAGCTCTTATCTAAAATCAAAATGTAATTTACTCTCTCTGAGCAAATGCTTATAAATAAATCTGAATGTATTAGTATAATCCAGTGCATCATCAGTGCGTAAGTATGCATGGCTGTGTTTAAGTGATTCTAATAAAATTCTTAAACGCTTAACGGCAGTTTAAAATACCAATGCACTGCTCACCACTGTGACGCCAATGTTCTTTAATGGGGTTTCATTTAAATATGTTCATTTGTGATTTTCCCCACCAATTCATTCCATATCAGATATTGTAGACTGAGATTATCCCTGAGATTACAATGTGAAAGAAAGAAAAAAATGGGTCTCGCATATGCAAAATAAAACCATGACAAAATCAGCCCAGCGTCCCCCATCTGGGTTTCTATTGGTTTATCATTTGCTGATATTCATTTCCAAAAGTGGAGAGCTAACAGACGATTACGATGCAAATCGCAGGCCATAAATCTTGTCAATGTGGCAAGCAGCAATAATCTGCCAAATCACTAGCCCGGTTGGTGCCAGAAACATTAGAGCCATCGGCTTCTCTGATGGTGGGACTTCATGGCACTGTGTGACTGTAGCCCATGTCACTGGCTGCATAGGGTTGCACCGTTATGACAAAAATCATAATTGTCAGTAACTTCCCTTGATATTGTAATCATGGTTATTTATTTCAGTGAATAGAATTTACATTAAAGGTTCACCCCAATATATATATATATATTGCCATTATTTACTCAACCTCATGCTATTCCAAACCCATATGCAGTTAGATTATTTTTTAGTTATCTTTAGTTAGCTCCAATCCTACAGTCAAATCCAATCCTTAATTATAATTTTTATTATTTATGTGATTAATTGTTAGACTGCTATTGCTTTGTAAAAGCCAACAGGTGAGACCTTTAAAAAAGAGTGTTTAACTCATGTGGTGAATGGTGGAAAAGGAGGAATGAAATGGTTGTTTTTACTCCAATTTTATTATTTCTGTCCCTGAGGGATAAACCTAAAATTATGTGAAAACTAAAATTGCTGTCTCTATAATTCTTTCCTCGTGGTCGCTGTTTATCTCTCTAATGCTCCCTCTCTCTCTCTCTCTCTTTCTTTTTCTTTGTCTCACTCTACCTTTCTCTCTGTCTCTTAAGAGCTCCTGAATATTTATAAGAGGATGTCAAAAATAGAGCTAACCTTGATTTTACTTTCACAACTTCAACCCTGCATTGAACCTCTCATGCTGCAGTTTCCAATATACTCTTGCATATAAATTGGATTTGTTAGTAGGAGGTTGCCGGTGTGACATCTGGGTGGGGTGGCAAGTTTTTCTTTTTTTCCTACAGCAAGGGTTTTGGTTTTCACCTTGGCTGCAGGAAAACAGCAATACCAGTGTTTTAAAGTTTAGCCTGACAGACAGTCAGACATATATTTCAGATAGCAGAACCAACTGTTGCCCAGCTAAAGGTTTTGCACTTTTTACCTCAAGCAGAGATTTTGCGATGGGAGCCAGAAGAACTCTGCAGAAAAGAAAGAAAGCTCTGCAGATTTATGCAGCATTGGAATGGTCCCTAATTCACAAAGCCTTTTGATATTTTCCATCACTTTTGTTTTTGTTTATTTATTGTGGCTAATTTGATTATGCTTTAAAGGATGGCAGGAGCTGCATAACGATCAGTTTGTGTTCCACAAAAAAATACATGTATATATAACAGCATGGTTTGGTACAATATGAGGGTAAGTAAATGATGACCAATATAACTTTCTTTTCTACATGGAACACTAAAGGTGAATTTTTAAAAAGTCTTCAAAAACTTTTGTTGACTTGTATCACATGGACGTGGCATTCATTAGTTTTTTTATTTCTCTTCTGAAACTCTAGAGAAGACAGATGTTCGATTATTAAGGTCTGTTTCTCAGGGGAAAAATCTGTCAAGTAGGAGATTTTAGCACAAGCCTCTATTTGTTCTCAATTTAATCCTATTGCTCTCTAGGAGAAACAAGTTGATATTAAAGAGATCATCGCCCTATATTTCCTTTTGCTACACCCTAACCTGTGCTGTCGAAATATCCCTGTAACCAGAGTGCATGAACTGAATCTGCATTAGTATGCAGTTCTTACAGCAAAGTGCTGATCCAAAGCAGCCTTCTCCGCGGTTCCTGACCTCTCCCATGTTTGTAAAACCAGATGCTTATTCAGTCTATTTTTAAAGGTGTGGTCAGTCTCGCTCAAACTCTAGAATTCCAGGAAGTTTATCTGTATGGGTGCCATGTTAACCGCACTGCACGTTGTAGATTCCAGCCGTGGCTGCTTTCGCTGACTATAGAGGTTAATTGTACCCGCCCTCACAAGGCAAGACCATCACCGGCCACCATTGTGTCCCGGCAAACACAATAATTAGTGTTTTGAAAAGAACTCCTCTCGCCTTTTGTTTCCGAGCAGTGGCTTTCAGCTGCTTGCGCACAATATCGGGGTAATTGAGAACTGAGATGAGATTCACAGAGGAGACATGTAAGACGTGTGAGAACAATGTCATTAGCATAATATCAGAGTGTTCAGATCGGTGCCTGTTGTCTGCTCAAGCGTTTGGTTTGTTCTGCATGCACATGTGCATGCAAGTGCTGAAAAAGGGTTCCCACGGTCATGAAAAACCTGGAGACGTCAGGTAATTTAAAATTGTACTTACCAGGCTTGGAAAAGTCATAGAAATTAATGAAATCTTAAAAAGTCATGGAAATTTCTATAGTGAAGATGCATTGTTTTAGAGATGCTCTGCTAACCCTAACCAACCCTAACCCTAATCATATCCCTAAAGAAAAAATCAAGCATTAATTGTATAGCTCCATACTTCTCCATGCTTCTTCCTGTATGCACTCAAAAAATATATTTTAGTTATATCTATATTATAATTATTATTCTATTTTTTTTTTTTTTTTTTTTTTTTTTTTACTATTTTTTACTATTCCATCAGTTTGGATTTTGTAATGTTTAACCAAATTAAATAAAGCTTAAAATAGTTAATTATTTTTTATTTTATTGTATTGCAGATTATTCTATTCAATGTAATGAAATTTTGTTATGAAATTGAAATGCTGGAATCTTTAAATAATTTGAGTGTGTCAACAATTGACTCATTTGTGTCTATTTTTAATTCTCCAACCTTTGAGCAATAACATTGTTGTGCGGTCCAAATTGTGAACGAAACATTCTCTTGAGCGGATTATTTTGAATGGAGTGGTCAAACTAGTTAACATATCGATCTGAATTTACATTCTTGGGTAAGGATTTAAAAAAATAATAATCACAAATGACTGGAAAATGTCATGGAAATTCATTGCACAAAAAGTGTGGGAACTGTGTGACTGCTTCTAAATGGAGCCAGTTGCTGCAGTCTAAACACAGATCCAGGGTTCCGGCTGGAACACAATCTCTCAGAATGACACATTGCTTGGGGGGTCACCGGTCAGTGATGAGGTGTTTAGGGATGTAGAGTGCTTACTCTCAGTGGATGGGGACTGCATTTATGGAAGTGGGGTTATGGAAGTCACAAGGGAGGTATAATTACACCATCTCTGTGAACACCAACAGCCCGATTAAGAAGAATGATGGGGGAAAATGGTGGTCGAAAGTGTGTGTGAACCGTTACACATTGTAGTGCTACACACTGTAGACCACAGAAATATATACAGTATATATAGATATACAAGTATACAACTGCAGGGAAAAAGTATATGAACCCCTTGTATTTACCTGGATTTCTGCATAAATTGGTCATAAAAGTTGATCAGATCTTCAAGTAAATCACAAAAACAAACACTATGTTGAACATTAGTAGCACTTAAGTAGTACTTAATCTCTATTGCACATTTCTTAAAAGCATTGTTATCTAAGGGAGTGTTTCCCAACCACTGTGCTGCGGCACACTAAAAAGAACATTATTGAAACTCAAAATTATTATTATTTGTCTATTATTGTGGTCTTTTCTGATAAAAGTCATGCTCAGCAGTTTAAATAGGCTACTGTAGGAAAATGATACTGTAGCTCAGCTTAATGTTTATAATTCTTATACTGAAGTCAGTAGATTTGTAGCCATGCAAGTTTTAATAAAGGAAAAGGTAAGGACGTTATTGAAACTATTATTAGACTATTATTGTTGTCTTTTTGGATGAAAAATAATGCTCAGACTGAAGGAAGACTATAGATCTGCTTTGTTCTTTTAATGCTTAAACACTATAAAGTCTCTTCGGTCATGAACGACTCAAAATGATTCACTGACTCACTCATAGCACATAAGATGCTCATTTGTCCCCATACCTAGTGACATTTCCAGAAGGGGTCACTGAACTAATCAGTTAATAAAATTGAACAAATTTTTGAAACAGAAGAAAGCCTCACCAAAATACTCTTTATTTTGCAGCTAATTCTGCACAATTGTAAACTTGAATAAACTTAAATCACTAAAATAGCTGTGATTAAAAAATTACTATCACTAAAATAGCTGGAATTGGTGCTTTTAGCTTATTCTTTAAAAAAAATATCCCCAGAAAAATTTTCGTGGACCAGTGATTGTCTTACCTTTTTCGCCCCTCATGAGTTTGCATCCCTGTAATTTGTTGTGGCATTGCAAGAACAAATCTACAAATTAGAAAAGAAGCAAATTTGTTGTTTATCATTACCTATTTAGCGCTCTTGCCACCTGTGACATCACACAGCGTAGCCTGCCTATGTGATTGTTTTGTTTTTTTGTTTTTTTTGCATAGCCAAATTTCAAACATTACAAGTATACACGCTACTAAGACGGACAGAAAACATGGACAAGTTCTTGAAAAGGAAAAATATTGATGATGGTTAGTCTATGTGGGATAGTGGTGTGCCGTAGAATGTTTTAGTCGTAAAAAGTGTGCCGTGGCAGAAAAAGGTTGGGAAATACTGATCTAAGGAGTACATAAAAACGTGCGGCAATGAATTAGTTTTGAACCACTCGTAAGTCCATTAAAAGCAACTTGTATCTTTCTTGCATCTTTCACAGTTTATCAGAGACAAAAGGACATTTAATAAATTATATTATTATATTTTGATCATTGGAAAGTCATTGTGCTACAGTGTTTCAGAGGATAAAAAAGTGTTAAAAAATCACATTGAATTTACATTACTTGCATTTCTTGCATGTCACTTCCATTCATCTGAAACAACATCTTTGCAAAAATTTCATTTATTTAAAATGCTGCTACATCACTCAGTATCATCTGCTCAAAATTCTGTTATGCACTGCAAGACGTTGTATTGGAGCAATGTAAGAGCACAGAGGATTAGAAATAAGCTGGAACTCATGTCCTTGGAATCAGCTATTTTTTTTTATTTTTTTATTTTTTCCGAATAACAAACCATTAAAGTTTTTTAAAACATGGGACCTATCTCTCCTACTTGGGTGGTAATGTAAGGTGGACTTTGAGGAATGGACTCCATGGTCTTGCATGGACTTGAAATGGGATTTTTGTGTCTTTTTTAATTTTTAATTTATTTATTTTAACTTGAACTATCTGTAAATTTCTTAAAGACATATACTGCATAAATTTACAATAAATATATACACAAACTAGCTTGTGCTCCCAGAAGAACCAGCTTCAAGCCTCAACATTTCCTTCTTTTATCTGTAAGGAAATACATAATTCATTCTCTCTTTCCAAAACCCCAGTGGAAAAACCTGTTGACAACTCCAGCATTGCTAGTCAGCAGTTTATATTGTGTTTTAAATGTTGGTCTCTGGCATGGGAAGCTGGTGTCCTGGTGTCCCGACCAGACTTCTTAACTAGCCTGACCAGCAAGACTTTCTTGGACAACCTGACCTCTATCTTTGCTGGTGAACAGCATGCACCACACATTTTTATTTGGTGTGGCCACCAGCTGCATTAAGTACTGCAGTGCATCTCCTCCTCATGGACTGCACCGGATTTGCCAGTTCTTGCTGTGAGATGTTACCCCATTCTTCCACCAAGGCATTTCCAAGTTCCTGGACATTTCTGGGGGGAATGGCCCTAGCCCTCACCCTCCGATCCAACAAGTCCTAGATGTGCTCAATGGGATTGAGATGTAATGCGTAATGCGTCTCACATTACGGACATTGCAGTTTATTGCCCTGGCCACATCTGCAGTCCTCATGCCTCCCTGCAGTATGCCTAAGGCATGTTCACGCAGATGAGCAGGCACCCTAGCCATCTTTCTTCTGGTGTTTTTCAGAGTCAGTAGAAAGGTCTCTTTAGTGTCCTAAGTCATTTTAACTGTGACCTTAATTGCCTACCATCTGTAAGCTGTTAGTGTCTTAACGACCGTTCCACAGGTGCATGTTCGTTAATTGTTTGTGGTTCATTGAACAAGCATGGAAAACATTGTTTAAACCCTTTACAATAAAGATCTATAGAGTTTATTTGGATTTTACAAGATTATCTTTAAAATACAGTATCCTGAAAAAGGGACGTTTCTTTTTTTGCTGAGTTTATATTCACAACTAAATACTTAAGAATAGAATGTTTTGCTGTGTGGCTATTCTGGTCCACCATCTAGGCCAGCACCAAACCAGCACTAACTAACATAAACCAGCTTAAACCAGCATGCAACTTCAGCAATGCGTTTGTACTGTAAATTGGTCTTTTCAACAGGGAAGTACCACCATTGTACGTATTTCCAACCCAAACGCTTTCTTCTTCTGTTATCTGTTAGGACACTTTCTTGCTATGTTGGAAAACCAAGAATTCACATGCATCTCAAAATGCCATACACATATATTACAATGCCAGCCTCCAGAGACAATGCAAAGCTCCTGACTATTAACAAGCACTCTATCTCACCAACACAGGGGTTTCAGGTGTAGAGGAGGGGTTGGAATAAAGTGTGAGACATCCGAGAGCTTGTTCTGTGATGTTGGAGTGTCAGTATCTCTAAGGCCCAGTGAAATGACTGCTAGAACAGATGGGGTCCACACCGTCCTTTCCATTTGAAATTATTGCCTTGGATGCCATTTACTCGTGAGAAATGCAATGTGTGATATCCAGTAGGTGAGCCTTAAAGGGTGTATCTGCCCATAATTTAACTGCATATTTGTCATTTTTGCATTTGTATGTTTATTGACGCTTTCTTCAGCAAGCCTGGCATTAAGAGAGTGGGCTTTTGGACAGAATAGTGTCACCCGTCCAGGTGCTCGACCATTATGGAGCCAGTGAAATAATAATGTGTGGATGGAATGCTTTCCCACCACCCCATCAACTAATTAGGATCTAATTATCCAGGCAAGTGTAAACAATCACAGCAGATGGCAGAATGCACAGAATTAACTCTAATGACCAGGGGCTCAGTGGAATTCTCATTTCGATGCCTTTTTTTGTTATTTTCCTCCATTCTTCTTTGCCCTACTTTCTAAATACAGTTCGTAGTTGCCCGCTAAAGTGTTTTCCTGCTTCATATCCCTGGCTCTTTGTTCTTTCCATTATGTTGCAGGGTATGTTTGCGCATTGGAATCTCTTCAGCTCACCTGATGCCATTTATCTTCTCGCTAAGATCAAGTGAATTTGCAGCCCTCGCTCTTGTTTTCTGGTTTTGTTTTCCACCTACTTACTTTAGACAGGAAGACAAGTTCTAAGATATAGTTCTGTGAGGAGCGACACATAATTACAGCACACAACCCATTAAAACGCTCTCTATTTGACTTAAAAACCTGACCTATATATCTGTCCAGTCGTGTCCATAAAGAAAATTGATTCACAGGAGTCCAGTGGATGGAGAGAGAAGCGTGGAGTCAGGCCATCTGATTACAATTCTCAGAGGCATCAGGAGAAGTGTGAAAAATAGATGTGGATGAAGTATGAGGGTACACAGCATCTCGTTAATTGATGCTTGGCATGCGCTGTTGCCTCTCTGTGTTGTACCAATCGCTCTGGTGCCTAATTAATCTCCAGGATATCAGAGAAATGTCCCAGGGCACATGCATCCCCTGGTGTTGAGTGCGAAAGAGATTGAAAACCAGAGAAGGAGAAAGCGATATGAAACAGGAGGGAGGGAGGGATAGTGGAGAGCAGAGGGGACCAAACAGAGGTAAGTAGGGAAAGAAAGAAAGAAATAAAGAAAGAGAAGTCTGAGAGGAAGATGTGAGAAAACAGTGAGAGACAATATGCACAAAGCCAAAGACTGTGACAAAGTGAAGGAGAAAGAAGAAGTGACAAAAGATAAGAAAATAGATAGGTGTTGAAAGAAAGACAGGGAGCGAAGAACAACTGTGAGTGTCGGCATTGTGTCGATGCCGCCTTCAGGAGGCTGTGGTCAGATGATTAAATCTGGCGACCATTGACTGCCCACCATTCTGTCTTCACTCCTAATTAAATCTCTATTTGATAGCTCAATGCCACCTCTAATTATGTTTGAGTTACGTCACTGGCTGCCCGCAGCCTCTTGGATCAAAATCGCAATGCCTTGCTACATTACACCTCAATTAATCGCATCAATTACACATCCATTAACCCACGGCAACCTACTCATACTGCAGTCACAGAGAGATGTGCTGAGAAAACCTGAGGAGCTAATGAAATTCAGAGTTATGAAAGATTGCAAATTACCCCACAGACTGAATTGCAATGCAAGTCAAACAAAGTAAAAATGTCTTTATTATTCTGTCTCATTCAACAGACATGTGGTGCTGTCAAAAGAAAACAACAACAACAATAAAATAAAAGCTTTTTATGTCCATTTCAGCGCTAGCGCAATCTGGCTTCCATTACCTAAACAAAAGAACTATTGGAGCTTCTGAAGAGCCCATCCTCACGAATGTGATTTACCGGCCATAAATACACGTTGAAAGAACAGCATCCATTATCTCAGCACATAAATTGCAGATATGCAATTGGACTGGGACACCGAATGTGATGGCCCATGATAGCATTGCGGCCACACGGCTGTTGCATCTGTGTTTGTCTTAATGTATTGCCGCACTTATTTGACCTGGAGGGTAATGGGGCTCTTCACCTTGCTGCCAGGGTGGAGGGCACTTTGCACGCTTTGAGAGTTGATGAAGTGTAAATCGGCAGGGTGCCGGTTGTCATGGTGACAACCGCCGCTGACAGAGTGACAGATCAGGCTGACCTTCAGCAGGGACCAAAAGCGCAAGCGGGATTGTTCCTGTGCCAGCCTTGTACACTCACCTGGATCAGAAGACAGGCAAAAACACTCACAAATATAAATAGGCTTGTCCAAACTTGCGCCTAGGGCTAGGGGCACTGCCACCATTCCACCTCAGGGCAGTATAGCAAGTGCTATGATAGCTTCTCTCTTTTTGGTGGGAAAAAGGGAGCATTTCTCCAAGGTTCTGCACTAATGTGAGAAAGGGTATCTCTTAAAAATACCTTTAGTGTTGGAGTTGTAACCTTGTGGCGACCCAAGTTCGAGTCTTGGTGTCATGCCGAATTTAGTCCCCCTATGAAATCCTGACCCTCTTGGGTAGTAGTTTATAATGCCTGATCAGAAGTATCTGTTACTAATTCCTGTTAGAGCTGATCAAGTAAAAAGTGTATTTCCATGACCCCACAGGTGAGTATGTTTTTTATTTTTAGATGTAACTGCTTTTGGCTAACTTGCTAAAGCTAGCGCCAATATGTACGTTTGAAATGGCAAATTTGCAGCTTCTGTGTGGTAAAATGACCTTAGTGTTCCATTTGAGATGATACTACACTAAAATTCATACACTAGATGGCCGAGTACATAGTGTAAGTATGCCGTGTTAAGTGTGTCATTTGAGACAGAGCTAAAGAGAATTGTTTATTTTGAATTCAAGATCCTTTGCTAATCCTGTTCCCCCTCTCTTACCCCAACACTCTCCCCCCCCACCCCCCCATCGTTACCTGACTCCCACTCAATTTTCATATAATTTTTAATTTTTTTTAATAACTTAAACACACACCTTTAAGAGCCAGAGGTTGGCTAGGTATTGTGTCTACATGTTCTAAACCTCTGTGATGAGTGTAGAAGGATTGGCCAGCGTTCTTATGCACAGGTGTCAGAGAATTAAGCGGAAGGGGACATGGCCCCTGTGCTGGAATAATGGGAGGAAAGGAAGAACAAGTGTTCATTCCGCATCCCAAGAGTATGATTGTATGCCAGTGTGCTGCAGTGAAAGCTCAGAGGTGCTTGCTTTATGGATTCTGGCTGGTGTCTGTGGCCTTTGTCTCAGAGCTATTAGAATTCTGTGTGTGCTGCAGCAGCAGGCAGCCTGAATGGAGGGTTGCCATGCGATGTTGGCTGTCAGGTTCGTGAAAGTGCTTCTTTTTGTTTTGAAGACAGCCAGTGGTGGCGAGGAAAAAGAGGTGAAGAGATGGTCCCAGCCCAACCAAGCATAAACTGAAAATAAACGCCCCCTTACTCTGGCCAGCTCAGCTTGTCTGCTGCAGGTCTCCTCCACCACAGAGGAACCACCCCTGGGTTCTCCATTTGGACCAACATTCAATGCCACCCAACACCCACACTCAACAACAAAATGTAGAAAGAACCTTAACACAGCACATTTAACTCCAGTGTTGTGCACCAGTCAGAACTGAATTGAGAATACCAAGCTATTCCAGTTCAATTTCTGAATTTAAAAATGAATTTGAATTCAGGTAGAAAACAGGATGTATAACTGAAATTTAAATATGAATTTAATGAAGAAGAGTGAATTTAATGAATGAAATTCAGAGTAATTCACATACATTTGTTATGCTGCTTTCACATGCTATACGAGTTTCCAACAAGGAAGTTGCAAGTGAACGCCCTCTTCTACGCACGAAAGCGTGAAATGACACTGCATGCTCAAGCAAGCCTAATTTTTACTTCAGCAAGATTGTTTTGTGAAATTAACATCTTCAGAACTGACTTTCAAAAATCATAATTTGTCAAATAAATCTACCAAGGAGTTGCAATACCTGGAAAAAGCTCTCTAATAATATTTGTGATTTAAATTTTGCTTGCAATACATTTTGTTTCATCAGGGTACATGGTTACTTTTCAAAACTTGATCCGACACTGAATGCTCAAGCAGCCTAATTTACACTTAGAAAAATTCTGATGTTGCTGTAACAATGCAAAAAGCCAATTACCAATTTACTTGAAGTGAAAATCAGTCCTCCTTTCCTGTTTAATTAATCAATCGCACGATCATGCAGAACATCTCAGGTTTTTAAATCCATAAGGATCTCTTTCTCAATGGCAATACCTGCAGTGATGACAGCCGACTCGTCAGCAAGATATTGCGCTCTTAACTTTCAAATTACGTACATCACTTAAAGCGTGATTACTTCACTCAAGGCCAGCTAGAAGGCCTGGACTGGGACATATCCTTAAAACAACACCCACCAAGAACAAATAAATCAATCTGATTGGCTGATAAATATAATAATCTGACATTAGATGCCTTTTCACTTGCACTGTTGAGAGATTCTGTAGAATTTTTGAAGGCCAAACAGGGTGGAGCTCAGACTCACGTGCTGCTTCAGCTAATGAGCTCAGCTTCGGGCATGCAATTTGTGAAACAGATGTCACGCTTCGCTTTCGAGGAATAGATTCTGATTGGATAAACTTTTTTTTTTCCCCCGTTCGTTTTTAGATTATGAGTGGAAAGCTATTGAAAATACATTGGTAAAAAGGTGAATGAGAATAAAAGGATAAAAACATATTAATTTATTAGGCATGTAACGCCAGCAGAGAAGGCTTTGCTCGCCCTGAGAAATCACCACTGCTTTATGGCAACAAAGCACATTGTTGGGATGTAGGATAATTCCGAGCATAAATCAAGTTTTCATAACAATTATATCATTTTCAAAATAACATATCATCAAACACACAAAATGTTTTTTTTTTTTTTTTTCAGGAACATTAGTTGATATTAATAACAAATGTCTGAAATGCAACAATTTTTTTTTCTTTGCAAAAAAAAAAAATAATAATTAAAAAAAAAAAAAAAAAAAAAAATATATATATATATATATATATATATATATATATATATATATATATATATATATATATATATATATTCTTCAAATTGCAATTCAGTTAATTCCACTTCATGTCATTCCAATTCATGCCATTCAACTTTCTGTGTGGCATGGTAAATTAAATCCAAACTCATTTTTTCCAAGGAGGACAATTCAGAAATTCTGAATTTTGCCATCCTTGCTTCACTCACTCAGCATAGGCTGCCATGCCTCATATCTCCTGCCGTCCCCCATGAAGATCAACACAAAAAGCCCTCTTCCTTTGGGTTTATTTCCTATCTCGTTCACCTCCAAACCGCAGGGATTCTGATGAAAAATGACACCTGCGTTATGGCTCATTAACGCTGAGTTTAGCATCACCCTGACCTGAGGTTTCTTGCTCTCTGTGGGTATAGTCTCCTGCGGACCTTGCCTGCACACTCCAAAACAGGATTTTGTAGCGAGTAAGAAACGGAGCTGCTTAACCCTGCCTGAGCCCAAGCAGATCAAAGCCTGGCGCTCAGACACTGAAGGGGCCACAGGCACTGACTGACATTCTCATTACAATATGGAGATCACTCTCAGTACCAAGAATCTTAATGTACGAGGACAATGTCAGACCTCCGCAAACTACTGTAGTCCATGCTCTGCCTCCATTTCATGCAGACATAACCTTTCATCTGACATAATAGGAACCCATAGGAGTGAGATTTCCACAAAGTCAGCCAGAAAGACCCCATTCAGCTGCTCCTACCCTGCAGAGATCTCTCAGACCACAGAAGTTAAAGGTTTAGACAAACAACATAACTTTCAAAGGCAGTTTAGTATTTGTGCAATTGCCTCACCTAGAGGAACATTTTATTGCTCAGAGCTTTCGCCCTCAGAGCTCGGGAGATGTCTCAGATGTTTCTCCTAATTTTCTAAGGAGAAATAAACAGAAACAAATGAGTCACGCAGTAAGAGTAAAGAGCTATAAAGTTGCTGATTGCAAAATGGAAAAATCTCAGAAGCAGACTAAGTATTCATTTGCTCTCCATTTAAAGGAATATTCAAGGTTCAATACAAGTTAAGCTCAGTCGACAGCATTTGTGTCATAACGTTAATAACCACAAAAAATAATTTTGACTCCTCACTCCTTTAATAAAAGCAAAAATTGAGGTTAAAGTGAGGCACTTACAATGGAATTGAATGGGGCCAATAATCTGGGGGCTATGAGGTTTATAATTTTATACAAGCATTTAGGATTACTTTTACATTATTTGTGTATTATTTGAGCCGTAAAGTCAGCGTTTATAAGGTCCTTTTAGGGTTTGTGGTGTTACGTCGCCATGGCAATGAAGTTGTAAAATTGGACATAACTGTTCACATAAAAAGTTAATAAATGATTTTATCACACTAAAATCATGTTAACATGCATATTCTTCGTGTCTTGTGTCTATACTTTTGAAACAGTGAGTATTTTAACCTTTATGGATTGGCCCCACTCACTTCCATTCTAAGTGCGTCACTGGAACCCAGATTGCTTTTTGTGATAATCAACATTATGCCACAAATGCTGTCGATTGAGCTAAACTTGTTTTGAACCCGGAATATTCCTTTAAACTCATTGCTACTCATTGAATAGAAGAAACAATTGAGATCTCGAAGTGAGATTTTTCTTTCCAATCAAGACAAGATTTCATAAGATTGAGCAAACAATCGTAAAGCCAAGAGTCACACATACTTTCGCACACAATATGCACAACCATCCATCATTTCATTGGGGGGGGGGGGGCGGTATATGTTGCTTTTAACCAGTCAATTTGGAGCCGATTTTGGCATCTGAGGTCTCTAATGGTGGTATGTTTGTGCGGCATTGCTAAGTAGATGTGCCGCTCAGCTGGCTGTGCTGAATGGCAGTGCATTTACTGCAGTAGAAAATGACTGTGGTGGTACGGCTGGCGAGCTCGCTGCACTTAGTGTTTGGGGGGTGGCGATGGTGTTGGAATGACTGGCAGTCTATATCTGCTCATACAGGGATTGTTTTCAAGAGCATGTTACCCAATCGCGATGATTTGGAGGGTTGTACCAGGCTTGATGTTGTGTTTGTCTGTTAATTGTCCAACTCCCATAGATGACTAGAATTACCCATTCTTGATGCAGGAGTTTGTGCGGGAGTGTGTGTATGATCAAGTTTGTGTGTATTTTTTGCTTTTGTTAGACTTCAATGTGAACTTCAAATAGCCTACTTTAGTGGTTCTCAAGTGGTTTTGCCTCTGGACCCAGATTGGACATCAAGAGGTGACCCCAAAAACAGTACCAAAATTGTTTATCAAACATAAACATTGCAATGCATTAATGTTACCATGAACTGCATAGGCCAAACAACATGCAAAATTATTAATGTACAAAAAAGAAAATAATTTGTTGAGTGTTGAATGTTTGATCATTGTAAATGTTTTGGAAATAATTGCATTCTTTTCATTTGAGTAAAAATTGTAACAATGTTCACAATATTGTGAGTGCTGAATCATGAACGCAGTATAGTGAATAGAACTGAATCATGAGCTGAGTGAATCCTTACACCCCTAAAAATAATTAACATGACATTGGCTGAATAGAAGTCTGAATTTCAATGGTTTCATCCACTTAGGGGCCAGTAATTCACTGCGCAAAATGGTTATCCTTGTTGCTGGTGAACCCATATTAAATGCCAGGGTCGTATTTGTTTTAGGCATCTGCCTAATTTGGCTAGCTCCTACCTGAGTATTATAGGATGAGACAGGTCACTGGTACACTTATGAATAGAAGAAATCGTAATGCTGAATATAACGGCTCTAGGAGTGGAAGTCCCGCTTTAAAGTTAAAAGAGCCAATCATCTTTTTAAAAGAGACATCACGAGTTTTCATCGAGAGCATGCATATTGCCTAGACCCGCCTGAAAATGTTTGGTTTTAGCGTGATCTGAGCTAAAGGAGCACAATTTATGATACGACTGGGTAACACTTTACAATAAGGTTCCATTTGTTAACATTAGGTAGGACCTGTACCTCTATCAATAGAAAATCCCTAAGGCGTTTATGAACATGGCCGGCAAGTGACCTGACTTGTCTTAAAGTAGTAGTGCAGTCTAGCACATATGCAACCATACGCCATATGCCCACCTATTTTTCTGAGGATTTTGCGTATGCTCACCTAAAATCAGTTATTATACGCATGGCCGCCAGAACAGGGAGTAGACGCTGAGTGAATTGTGATTATTATTATATATATTTTTATAATTAGTGGAAGTTTAATAAGTTAAATAAGAGATTCTCTCTAAACACGCACAGAGCAGCTGGAGGAGGGAGTGCTGAACTGAAGGTCTTCAGCTGAGTGACCAATCAGAGCGTTCGTTTCATACGCGAATGGATATTTCCTAAGCAATCATATTTTCCGACATTAATGCTGTAAAATTGATATGCCGAATGTGCCAACAGTGCTGGAGTCACCATAAGTTTGCTGCTAAATGTGAGCATATTTATGCTTTTAAATACAACTTATTAAGCTATTAAACTTCGTGAAAGTACTGAATATACTTGTGCTAGTTTTTGATGATCTTTGCAGATGCTTGCCAAGTTATTTGAGTTGTCCCGTAATTGTTTTTTCTGCTATGGTTTTCTTCTATCAGTGGAGAGCCTCAAAGTCTTTGACGTCAACAACAAACGATGTGGGAAGCGTGGTTCCTCCCTTTTAATAGTCCAGAAGTGTATTTAAGAGATTTATTTTGCTATCCTAACTGTGCACCATTATAAGGTTTGTTGCATTTTATTATTTACATTTAGCACTGTTTTTCCCTTTCAGTGACCCTATCGGAACAGACCAACTAGTTGATAGCCACTGGTTTATATGACTCTATATGGGTTCAGTGGCACCCCTAGTGGAGAGACCCCATTATATGCCTCATAGGGGCAGAAGAATTAGTGCAATATTTAACTCAAGAGACAGCATCTACTAACAACCCCTCAACTGAGCTCCAGGGCTCACTACCTTATTGCCTCAGTTAATACAAGCTTTAATTAGCTTTTCACAAACACAGTGACAGTTGTATCCATTTCACCTACAGCGGATGAGTCAGCGCGATCGATACGTCACATCATCTTCTCATTGTGAAGAAAATGAAAGCACTTTGTCTACTGGCTGAAGGTGTGTACATGCAGGGCTTCGTGTTTGTCTGAGAGTCTGTATAATCCGGCTGTTTTCGAAACAGCTGAGGATGAATGGATTCCTCAGCACACTATAACTCATTCTGTCAGGTTTGCTGGGGGAGCATCTGCATCTTAAAGCTATCTTCAAACCTTCTTTCACTTGACCTGTCAGACCCCTGAACATCTATCATAACTTCAGATGCTTCCGGTTTCAGCTCCAGACCTGCACAAAATCACAACAGAGAAAAACAACAAAGAAACAAAATAGTTTCTTAGATTTTCTATTATTTTAAGAGGTCAAATTGGATTTGTTACATTGTGTTCAGCTCTTTGGCCTTAATGGCTCCTTCTTTGTCTCTGTCTCGCTCACTCTCAGTATGATGTGATTTATAAAGTAAGACATGTTCTTGGATAACTGTCCTTTGTTGGTATGGAACAACGTTCATGAAATAATGAAACAACCATAGCTCGGTCTGAGACATGGCTTGTTAAGTAGTGCATGTTGTGGGCAACAAGAATTTGTGTCATTTCTCATTGCCTTCTTAGCATTATAATTGGCTGATTATCTGGTTAATAACCTTATCACCTATCATGTTTGCAACTGGTCCACAAATCGGCCTGAATGGATCAAACTGGTGTAATGGATGTATTCATACCAAAGTGAACAAAGTAAGCCACTTGGACATCACCACTTGTAGCCACATTTTAATCTGAATGAACTTGAAATGAACTTGAATGGCAAAATTATCTGTGAATGAGCCATTTTAGTGTCAACTTAGTGAGGTTGGTTAAACTGAAAGTGCATCTCCATGCTGCAACCTTCATGACACCTGCTGTGTTTATTGAGGGTTTGTTGACTGATGGTCTGAAAAGAATCTCGTTTTTATAAATAATAATAACTCAGCGACAGCTTGTGTTAACACATATATGATACATGAAATTTGCTTGTTAATGTATTGTTGTCATTAATATTTTTGAAACCATTAATAAACTGTTAAAAATGCATAAGGATCAATGATGCAACTCTTTTTTTTTTTCTGAATCTATTAAGTTATACATAAACACATTAAAAATGCAATTCACATGCAATCCACAACAATTACTTGAATGCACCTCTATTGTAATGAACACTTTAAAAATTATTTTAGCCTATTTTTAAGATTTACGCATTTCAATTTCATAAAAACATTTCCATCAAATTGAATTGTTAAATTTTTTAAACAAATCAAATGAATACAATTAAAAAAATTATATATATATATAAACACTACCAGTCAGAAGTTTTGAAACACTTGACCGAAATGTTTCCCATGATCTTAAATATGCTTAAATGTTTGAAATTAGTTTTGTAGACAAAAATATAATTGTGCTACCATATTAATTTATTTCATTATAAAACTAAAATTTAATAATAAAAAAAAAAAAAAGTTTTTGAAATTGATGATTTGGACCAAATAATAAAGAAAAGCAGCCAATAAATGCCCAACATAGATGGGAACTCCTTCAATACTGTTTAAAAAGCATCCCAGGGTGATACCTCAAGAAGTTGGTTGAGAAAATGTCAAGAGTACATGTCTGCAAATTCTAGGCAAAGTGTGGCCACTTTGCAGATGCTAAAATGTAACACAGTTTTGATTTATTTGGGATTTTGTTTAGTCACAACATAATTCCCATAGTTCCATTTATGTTATTCCATAGTTTGAATGACTTTACTATTATTCTAAAATGTGAAGGAAAAAAAAATATAATAAAGAATGAGTAAGTGTTTCAAAACTTTTGACTGGTAGTGTAGATATATATATATATATATATATATATATATATATATATATATATATATATATATATATATATATATATATATATTTTAATTGTATTTGTTAATAAAAAAATAAAATAAATATTAATTTTTTTTGTTTTTGTACAATTTGTTAATTGTAAAAAAATTTGCCTTTTAACAATATAAAAATATATTAATAGTATATGTAAGTATATATATAATAGTATATATAAAATGTTTTTAAAATTCTTTTTCAAGAAATAATAATAAAATATTATTTCAAACTACTACTTGTGCCATTTCATCTTTTAATGAGACTTTAAAAAAAAACTGAAATTTAAAACATACTAATTAATACAGTATATATATATACATATATATATCAAGATATCTTGGTATCAAGAGATCCCCAAATTTTCCACTTTTTAATAAGTGATTGAACAGTACTGACACCATTTGGGTGATTTCTGTTATCATTATGATTTAAAAAGGAGCCAAACAACTATGTGATGATAAATGGCTTCATATGATCACTATCCTTAAATAAAAGACAGGTTTTTACATGATCGGTCATATTTTCAAAATCAATGCCAAAATTTCACAATTTCTGCCAGGGTGTGCAAACTTTTGAGCACAACTATATATATATATATATATATATATATATATATATATATATATATATATATATATATTATTATTATTATTATTAATATATTTTAATATTATTAAAAGGCACTTTTTGTTCAGGTCAAATGGAGTATTCCTGAGAAATTTTTTTAAAATTTTATCTCCGAATTTAATGATATTTATAAAACTTTTTTTACATCAATGATAAAGTTGTGTTAAAGATATATGTTCAAGATGCAAGAAAAGTATTTTAATGATTTTTTTTTGTAGAAAACCATAACTTTATTATTATTATTATTATTATTATTATGAAACTAACATGGACACAAAGATTACATTTTAGGAACTTGACACGTGTGTTTTAAACTAGATTTTAAAAGATTTCAAATTTTTATCACCACAAACATCCATATTTGTCAATGACCAATACATTTCTGACTTAGTTTTAATAAGAAGTGTGATAATATAATGTAAAAAATGCAAAAATATCATGGCATCGGTTGCTTTTTGATAGGCCCAGTTCTATGGTTAATGATGTTCCATACTGTATGCTTCTAATCCCAAAACTGTTTAAACATCAAATGGATCTTGAATTTTCAATGTAAAAAACAAAAAACAAAACACTGTTCTGCACTTACACTTCTGCTGTAGCACTGTACTGTTCTAGTCTTCAGTTGAAATTTGGTATGGTAGCACTGCTTGTTTTGTTTTCTCCCTTGGATTAATCTGCTTGTATTATTCACATTTGTAAATAGCTTTGGATTGAAGCGTCAGCTAAATATATAACAAATAGATGTAAATGTCTATGTTACTGCAACCCTAAGCCAAACTCTAAACTTAACCTTAAAATCTGATTGGCTGACAGCATTGTTGTTCCAGGACTAAAAAGGATGTTGATCCAGGAACATGTTGTACTTGGGTGAACCACATTAAGCCTCTTTCTTTTTTTCTCGCTTCACCCCTTTCCCAGATGACGTTCCACCCTACTTCAAGATGGAGCCAGTGGCAACCCAGGTCCACCTGGAAGGGAATCGGTTGGTTCTCACCTGTATGGCTGAGGGCAGTTGGCCCCTGGAGTTCAAATGGCTTTACAATGGTACCGAGCTGATGCGTTTCTCCCTGGAGTACAGGTGGGAGCAGGGTCATTATAGTTCTAATTTTTAATTTTCAATTTTATTCAGGTGTAATTAGTTTTCACTGTTAGTTTTAGTTTTTCTGCGTTTTCTGGTAGAGTTTTTGTTTTTCGGTAACTCTTTACAATAAGGTTCTGTTGTTAACATTATAAATGCATGAGGTATCATGAACAATAAACAATATTATTTTCACCGCATTTATTAATCTTGTTTTGTTCGAATTTATACATATAAAATTGTTCATTGTTACAGTTCAAATTTTAATTTTAAAAATGTTTTAGTATATGTTGAAATTAACATATTGTTCACTGAAAGTTCATGTTAGCTAATATAGTTAATGTTAACAAATACAGCCTTATTGTAAAGTGTTACCAGTTTTCAATAGATTTAGTGTTTATTTTACTTTTAGTACTTTAGAACAAAATTCTCATTTTCTGATATCTATTTAAGTAATGTCTGATTTCTTTTTAGCGAGTCAGGGGCACTAGAGAACTGTTATCCTCTTGAGATGTGGCACCTCATTCCCTGAGCAGCCATGAAATCACACTCATTGCCTCTCAGCTCACATTATATGAGCAAGAGATGTATTTTCTGAACGATCGCTGTTGTCCGTGTTTTGTTTTATGTATTCTACATAAATGTTATATCCCTGGTGAGGCGAGTGCAGAATTATCCATCAAGAAAGAGCAGGTAGCCAAGTACCTTGTGAATTATTTTCAATAGCTGCAAGAGCTATGTAATATTTATATTTGAAAAGGCAAAGTAATTGGTTTTCTCTTAGCTCATGGTGAGGAGGGTGGGCTGTAATTTTTGCCCTCACTCTGTGTAGCTGCTGACCACAGGACTGCAGATGGAGCCTTTATAAAGTATCTGGATTTGCATTTAAAGGAATTCTAATGGCTTCAAAAGCCTGCAAAAGACAAACCTACCAGCAGTGCTTACCACAGTTGTACACCATTCAAAATTGGATTGAAATTGCTTTTAAAATTCCATGTTTTTCACAATATATTTTATTTTTTAGTATGAATTACCCATTAACATGTTATCATACTCACAAAAGAAGGTATTGTCAGGGTATTGAGATGCAGGACTCAAATGCAGGTGATCAAAAATTTTATGAAACAGTCAATGAAACTCAGAGTAAGCAGCATAGTAGGAAATGTCTGTGGATGGCTCGCTGAGTGGAATGGAAGTACACCCAGGGAGAGAACACACACCAGGCACCCAGCGAAACGTCACCACCAGCAAGTCCATGGGGTCTGGCTGGAAACAGAGGGTGCAGACACTGGGTTGGCAGCAGAGAGGAGAACAGGTAATTGGTAAATAAAAAATAAAAAAGGACAAAAATAAATACAAGAAGCAAATTAGACAGAGTAGACAGAATAAACTTTGAGAGGGAGATCGCTCAATAAGATTAATGGCTAGAACTCTTCAGAGACTGACACAAAATGATGCAGCCTGGAGATAAACCAGCAACAAACTGGCAAGTGGAGGGGAAAGAAATACACGCAGACAAACGAGACACAGGTTACGACAATTACACCTCCAACCGGCACGCTGATTACCCCGACGGGTAACACATGTGTGCCGGCACGTGACAACTGTCAAAAACTCCAAACACAACAAAGAACACGAGGCAGCACGCCACCTGCATGCACACTCACACATAAACACAGTGGATCACACAGCAATGGCTGATCGGCCCAGAGTCCTGACAGTACCCCCATACTGAGGAAGCGTCACCTGGCACTTCAAGGGACTCGGCCCTGTGATGTCGGTTGAAGTCATGGATGAGAGAGCAGTTCAAGATGTCCCAGCCAGAACCCAACTTCTCTCCTCCGGACCATACCCCTGCCGATCAAGCAAATACTGATTCCCCCGGCCCCGACGTCCAGTAATCGACTGACCGTATAAGCCGGGACCCATCAATAAGTCTAGAGGGAGGGGGTCCGGGAGTGACGGTGGTCTGAAATGGGGACCGCAAGATGGGTTTGACTTTGGAGACATGGAAGACCAGGTGTATGTTTCGCAAGGCATGGGGCAGCTTCAGGCAGACAGACACCAGACTGAGAACCTTAGCAACAACAAAAGGGGCAATAAATCTGGGAGAGATTTTACAAGAGGACACTTTGAGCGGTATATCTTTGGCAGACAGCCAGACCTTCTGGCCGACCATATACCTGAGAGGTGCCGACTCTTGATATGTCTCCCGGCCCTGAGAAACACCACTCTAGCCATTCTCCACATACACCGACAACGTGATAGAAATGCATGGACCGAGGGCACTGCTACATGGAGTTCGAGCTAGGGGAATAGTGGTGGTTGGTACAAGATGCAGCACTGAAATGAGGAGAGACCTGTAGATGATGGCAGCTGTGAGTTGTAAGCATACTCGTCCCATGTAAGCCGTTCGCTCTAGGATGAGGGGTTCCTAACGGCCACACAAAGAAGCAGCTCCTCTAGACTCTTGTTAGCCTGCTCAGTCTGGCCGTTGGCTGGGGGTGAAACCCAGATGACAAACTAACCGAAGCTGGTGACAAAACTCCCAGAACCGGGACATGAACTGGGGAACCCTGTCAGAAACCACATCCGTTGGAATGCCATGAATCTGAAAGACATGATCCATGACAGTGGTCGCTGTCCCGCGAGCTGAGGGGAGTCCAAGAAGCGGAATAAAGTGCCCCGGGTGTACCTGAAGAGACAGAGAAAAATCAAGACAACAACAACAGTCCACAGAGCATCTCGAAGAGATCCCTAGTGACAAAATCTTTCCAGCAGTCTCCTGCCTCTCAGACACTGAAATGTGTGGCTGTGTGTGTGTGTGTGTGTTTATGTGTTTGATTTGCTTGTGAGTGTGGACCAGCACACTTCATGGTATTCCTTATGTCCTCTGATCAAAGAAAAAGCTTGAATCCACTACAGCATGTCTTACAGTACAAACTTGTAATGCTAATGCATGAAACTAAGGAGACGGCTGTGTAAAAATTAGCCATTTGTGACTAGTTGAGTTAAAAGCACCACTGCCCACATGCTCTACTTTCTCTTTATCACTTCATTTAACTAATAGGTCTCGCCATGGGGCTCGTGACTGAAGCAGTGTGCGTAGGTGTATGAAAACACCCTTGCATACTTCACTTTTTATGATGGCCAGTGCCTGTAACTCTAGTGTTATTTTTTATTTCAAAAGAATTCGTGGCTACGATCACAAGCTTTCAAAGAGACCTACACAACCCATATCCAAGGATCGGATCATGCCCCTGTGAGTCTGAAGGGCAGGGTCATCATCAGTGGGGGACAAACAGGAATATTGTCACAGCCCCTGTGGTGAAGGGGGCCCACTAAGGACCTCTGTGGTATAGCCTACTCATTGGGTGGGGTGTATAGGGGGCCAGTTGAATTTTAGCGAACACCCTACCCCTGGGCAAACGTATCTGGATCTCCCTCCAACTGGCAGACCCCATATTCTACTTTCAGTGACAAGGGTGATTTGGCAAAAACACCTAAAAATCAGTAATATTTAAAGTAGTATAGAAAATTTGAGTAGTATTCAACTAATGACAGTTTGAACTCCCAGCCTTACCTGAGCTGTTGATCCAAGAATTGGTTCTAATTTAGAACCTTTTTTCCATTAAAAAAAAAATATTTTTTTAAATTCTGCAATAACATGTTCGTGAATATCAGTTCTGTTAATGGCCCTCAAACGTGCATTCTTCCACCGATGCAGATAGGAAACTGTGCTAAAATACTCTGACAGTGTTTCCTGCGCTACCATTTAGTGGCACAGCAACACCTTTACTAAATTAGCAGCGTGAAATATACAGTGCGACCGGTGTAGTCTGATTCCTGAACAAATGACTCTTGTGAGCCAATTCTTTTTAATCTGCAGTGCAAAGTATACAGCACGTCCAGTGTAGTCCAATTCCCAAACAAATGACTAATGAGTCTTTGTTATACTGTATATACTCTGCAAAAAATACAGCGAGAGCAGTGTAGCGATACCCAAATTAATGACTTCTATGAGTTGGTTATTTTAAATCTAAAGCGCAAAACAAACAGGGCAAACAGTGTTGTCTGATTCCCAAACAAATTACTCTAATGAGTCGGTTCTTTTGAATCTAAAGTGCACAACATACAACGCGACCAGTATAGTCAGATTTCCAAACGAATTACTCTCATTATTCGGTTCTTTTGAATCTGCACTGCGAAATCTTGGCACAACCAGTTTTGTCCAATTTCCAAACAAATGACTAATGAGTTGGTTCTTTTGAATCCACACTACGAAACATACTGCGAGAACAGTGTAGCCCAATTCCCAAACAAATAACTCTTATGAGTCAGTTTTTTTGGATCCACAGCGCAAAATATACAGCGAGACCAGTGTAGTACGATTCCCAAATGAATGACTCATTAGTCAGTTCTTTTGAATCTACACTGCGAAACATACATCGCAAGCAGTGTAGCCCAATTCCTAAACAAGTAACTCTTATGAGTCGGCTCTTTTGAATGTACACTGTAAACAAAAGCATGCAGAAAAAGCTGTTAGCCAGATTCACGAATGAATGACTCTTATGAGTTGATTCTTTTAAATCTATCCACCTTTTTCCTGGGGGTCTTACTGAGGAAATGAATGTGGGTGTGACCTCCGATGGAAGTCATTCTGTAGCATTTGCTAGCTCCGGCTGCAGTCATTTTAGACCCTGTTTACAGAGCTGGTATTAAGACACTTTTCAGATGATCTGATTGCAAATGGTCAGCGCTAAATATAGTTGTAAACGGGGTGCAAAACGTTTTGTGATTGGATCACAAAAAAACACAGACGGAGGTAGTCAAAAAAGCACGTGACCACATCGCAATTAAGGTGTAAACATCGTCCTTATGTGTCCCGGACTGCAGCTAAGTACCCCCTCTCACCTGTCAATCAACCATTGCGCCGAAACAAAAGTTTATACTAATGTGTGGATTAAAAAAGAAATAACCGTCCACATACCCAAGCATAAGAACATCACAGCTCTTCCTCAGTGTTTCTATATCAGCATGTAGGGTGAGATGACAAGCACACACATTTGAAGCTGAACTAACAGAGGTACTCTGTGGATAATTTTGCTCGAAATGTTGCATTTGTGCTTAGATTAAATTTCAACTGCATCTGGGAAAAACAGTGTAACAAAACTGTGTTTGCTTGATAACGCAAGTAACGCCCACATTTCGCGCTAAGCATCACAGGACGTATGGAAAAGGTGGATAACATGAATAACAGTGAGACCAGTGCTGCCCGATTACCGAACGAATGATTCTTATGAGTTAGTTCTTTTGAATTTATAGAGCAAAACATGCAGCAAGACCAGTGTAGCCCAGTTTAGATGCCTGCACAGGACTGTTTTTTCCATCCCGCTCCCACAAGTTTCTATCCCGCACCCGAACGCTCCCATTGAATTTTACTCAATGTTCTCTGCCCGCAGTGATTTTCTTCCCGACCGCTTCTGTTCCCGCAGCCCCGCATTGTTTTACACATAGCGCAAAAGCCATACAAATAGACAACAAGTGTACACAAAGAACGTTTTGTTTTTCGGTTTTTGCTATTATCAGATGAAGTGTAAAAATGATGCTAATTTGACTTGCCTGAGGTTGTTTTTTTAACACTAAATTAACCATTTTCTAGTCTTTCACATCCTTTGATGACAAATTTTGCACTCTGCTCTGCCATTCTTCTAAAGCCCCTTTGACCACCTGCCAGCTCTAAATATTGGATAATTTATTGCACAAGCTGTGTGCACATTTATTTTACATTAGAAAAAAATAACAATTAAATTATTTTTTTAAATTTTTTTGGCAATCATTAATTCATAAAATAAAAAAAAGAGATCCACATCTCTTGGAAGTACCGCCCACTCCCGCCTTCAACTTGGACATTTAATCCTGTGCCGCAAGACATCTAATCGGGCCCCGCGGGTCCTGTGGGAGTTCCATGGGAATGGAGACCTCTAGCCCAATTTTTTTGTTTTTTTTGTTTTTTTGATTTTTCCCCTTTTTCTCCCAATTTGGAATGCCCAATTCCCGATGCACTCTAAGTCCTCGCGGTCGCATAGTGATTCGCCTCAGTCCAGGTGGCGGAGGACGAATCTCAGTTGCCTCCGCGTCTGAGACAGTCAACCCGCTCATCTTATCACGTGGCTTGTTGAACGCGTTGCCACGGAGACATAGCGCGTGTGGAGGCTTCATGCCATCCACCGCGGCAACCACGCTCAATTCACCATGCGCCCCACTGAGAACAAACCACATTATAGCGACCACGAGGAGGTTACCCCATGTGACTCTACCCTCCCTAGCAACCGGGCCAATTTGGTTGCTTAGGAGACCTGGCTGGAGTCACTCAGCACGCCCTGGTATTCGAACTAGCAAACTAGCGAACTCCAGGGGTGGTAGCCAGTGTATTTTACCACTGAGCTACCCAGGCCCCCCTCTAGCCCAATTCTTGAACAAATTACTCTTATGAGTCAGTTCCGCTGAATTTACAGAGCAAAACATACAGTGTCACCAGTGTAGACCGATTCCAGAACGAATGACTCTTATGAGCCAGTTTTTTTTGGATCCACAGTGTGAAACATACAGCATGAAGCATGAGCAGTGTAGCCTGATTTCCAAACAAATGCCTCTTACGAGTTGGTTCTTTTGAATCTACAATGTAAAACATACAGCACGAGCAGTGTAGCCTGATTCCCAAACGAATGACTCTTATGAGTCTTTTCTTTTGAATCTACAGTGTGTAACATACCGCCCGAGCAGTGTAGCCCAATTCCCAAATGACCAACTCTTATGAGTTGAAAAAAAAAAAAAGGAGAGTAAAAAAGTTCACTTCTCATAAGCATTCCTCATTCAATCATCAGGACTCTCTTCAGTTCAGTAGAACTCTGCAAACACTCAGAAATGACGATGACAAATCTGAATGACAAATCTCTCAGAAACGGGATGCAACTTTTAATCAACATAAATTATTCTGAAAGTAAAATTTATGTTATACTGCATAACAACAGTAAAATGAACTAATATTGGCCACTATTAGACAAATGGTATGGTCAAAGCAAGAGTCACTATGTTAAGAAATATATTATCGTTCACACTTGCAATTGCTGGAAAGCTGGAGTATCATCAATTGTCCCATTTTATATAAAGTGTACTATCACAGGGGTATACTTTATCTACCAAAATGAATCAAAACAATTACATGAGTAATGCATTTGGAAACAGGGACTATGCAAAGCCAGTGCTGCTCTATGGCTTGTGAATGTTCACCACCATTGTGGTCAATATAATTTGAAATACACATTGTTAAACCCCTTCTTCTGTTAACTGGATGGAGCAACAGCTCTGTGTTTTAACGTGCAATGAATATTGTCCAATGTTATCTGCAGAAACTCCTGTAAAGTATGCGTGTGAAATGTAATTTCCACGTAGGAAGAAATAGTTTTCGGCACTGCACCAGATGTAATTGCGGCCCCTGAAGCAAAACGCAGAAGTGACCGTGCATAGAGTCTATTGCATTTCTAAAATACATAAAGAATCGTTAATGGAACCATTAAGGAACCGGAATCATTAAATACCTTATAAGTCCCATTCCTGCTGAGGAGCCCGGGCATCTAGTGGTCAGCATTCTATGCGCCATGAGCCAGTCTGTGGCCTAAGGCTTTGAAGGCCTCTTGTAATCCGAGGCCCCGGAGCACTGCCCTGGTCTTTGTTCTCATACATACGTATGTATCTCTTGTATTCACTCTCGCTCTCACTAGTATTAATGTCCTCTCCCTGGGGTTCCCAGTCTGCCTGAGGAACCCTATTTATTGTTGATGAGGGTTCTTACCATAACAGGTTAGCCATGAACTTTGAGCCGGCTGAGTGTTGAGGCCGATCAACACTCAAGCAGAAGCTAGCACTGGATGATTTATTATAGTGATAAATAGCTTTTTTTAATCAAAAGCCATTTGTTTTAATCTGTTCTTTGAGCTAGCTGCAAGCTCTTGCACTGTGCAAATGAATAGTAGGAAAAAAAACAGAGAATGTTTCATGGGATACAATTTTCTTTCACCAGGTATGTAATTCCATCGCTGGACCGTTCCCACACGGGCTTCTACAGATGTATTGTGAGGAACCGGGTCGGAGCTCTTATGCAGAGGAGTTCACAAGTCCAGGTTGCCTGTAAGTGTCACACCGCATTCTGACCAGGTGCAAGGCCATAACTCTACAAGCGAAAAATCTCGAATGTCTTAATCTAAGTGTTTGTCCTAACAAGCTGAAATGACAAGCAACACCCAAAAAGACCTTTTTTTTCAGTCACTTTGGTTCTATATTTGTTGTCACTCTTGCTGTTAGCTCTGCTAACAGTGAAATGTCCAAGATCCAGAACCCTAAAGCTATTTTTTAAACATCAAGTAGATTGGACCCACTTTATATTAGGTGTCTTTAACTACTATGTACTTGTGCAGTTAATACAATGTACTTATTATGTATGTACAGTACATGTTGTTGCATTGTACTTACATTTGAAGTACATGCATTTAATTACATCTGTAGTTACATCTGTAGTTACACAGTTTAAATAACCTTATCCCAACCCTAAACCCAACCATACTCTAAAGTCTAACCCTGCTCTTAAATCTACTGGTCCCTCAACCTCAGTAGCAACAAATGTAAATCTTGTGAAAATGTTGACGAACAACATGTAGTTGTACAATAAATACATTGTTTTGTATTGTATGTATTTAAATGTTAGTACATAGTAGTTAAAGTAACTAAATATAAAGTGGGGCCACTAGATTTTTAAATTTTATACAGTATATAAAAAAATATTGTAGCGTGGAGGAGGGCGGGGCCAGAATGACAGTCGCGTGGTTCTCGATCGCTCCTCCACCCTCTCAGGCGGACGACAGCTGCTCCTCCCCGGGCAGACCGGAGTCAAACCTCCAACCCACAACGCACAGAATGCCCCTCCGCGATTCTGGTGGCCCATGGGGACACTCCTCTGCTCCTGGCAGCGGCCCTACCACTCCAGGTGGTCGGGGAGTGGATTCCCTCCTCCCCTCACGGACGGTGGTCTTCCCGCCACCCCTTCACGTTTTCTGGCGGCCGGCAGGGCACTCCTAAGCCCCTGGCAGCGGCTCCATCGGTCCAGGCGGTCAGGGAATCCAGTCCCTCCTCGCCTCGCGGAAGGCGGCCGTTCCCTACGTCCGGCATCTCTCCTCCCTCCCGGGTTGCGGCACCAATGTAAAGGGGTTATAAGGGAAATGAGGAGGCAAGAACCAGCTTGACAATATAAATACATTTTAATGAAAAACACACAAACATAAACACATACAGAGCAGCTGCCTGTAGTTCTCTCTCTCTCTCGAACTGCCTTCTCCGGTCGCCTTTATCCCTCGCTCGCCTCATCAGGCTGATTGGGGTCCGGGCGTGTGTCATTCCAGCCCGGCCCGGCCCCGCCCTCCTCTGCGCTACAAATACATATATAAAAATGGGAGTGGAGCTTGCCCGTACAAAGCTCGCCATCATGATACCAGAGCATTGCAGTGCAGTTGCTAGGGTGCTCTGGTTGTTTACTGGCCCAAATCAATATAGCCCATCCCTAAGCCTCTATGATATTCTGGTTTCTAGATAAGGCTTGCATCCCTCCTTAAATGAAAGTTTTATCAACCGCCAGATCAGTTTGAAAGCAATAGTACATCTCTCTTCAACAAACCACATGATTTGATGTATCATTCATAGCACAATAAATTTGCTCTGATTGGATGATTTTGTTGGTCGCACAGGATTTTGGGTTTGTGAGTACAGAAAAATTAACATACAGAAAAATTTATGCTGGGAACGTAGCATAGCATTGCACTTAGTTAGGACACAATGTTAGTTAAAAAACAACCAAGAAAGTGTGGAGCATTGTGCCTTCTGTCCTTGCTCTTGTTTTGTCTTCTCACTGTCTTTCTCTTCTGTATTGGTCCCCCTCTCTCATTTTCAGACATGGAAGGCTTTGTGGAGGGAGCACGGTCTCAGGTGGTGTCCCAGGGGGAGGCAGCGTTGATTCCGCCCCCACAAATCCACAGCTTCCCCCGGCCCGGGATCACATGGTTCAGAGATGGACGCAAGATTCCCTCCAGCAGCCGCATGTAATATTTCCTTCATGTGTGGATCTTAGAGGAATAGTTCACACAAAAAATGAAAATTATGTATTATTTATGCACCCTCATGTCATTTCAAATCTGTATGATGTTATTTTTCTGTGGAATGCAAAAGGAACATTTTTGAAGAATCTTTATACAGCTCTTTTTCATACAATGACAGTTCATATAGTGGACCATGCACTGAAAACCCTTATAAGTTGACTCTACTCAATTTATTGAATAAACTCAATCCTTCAATTGAATTGACTAATGGCATCTCCAAAACTTGTGTAATTAAGTTGATAAGTTCATATAGAATTAACTATTTAAGTTAAGATAACTAGATGCAATAAGATGTAACTCAGATTTGCTATTTAAATGTTGTTGTTTCAACTTAATAATTTCAATTCAATGGACTCAAATTTAGGTCATACAATAACACAGCTTAAGTCATGAAAATTATAACTGATTCTAGGTCAATCATTAAATAAGCTTATTTCTCCACAGAAATGCATGTATGCCTGTACTTCAGCTGCACATGCACAAGGAGAACTGAGATAGTGTTAACAGGGTCCAACTTGACCAAAGGGGACACAGATCTCCCTAATAATGACATCACACAAAACAACTATTTGCAGCAAAACAACAAAAATAATACCACAAAAGAGCTAAAATCTCTATGAATTCTTAATATAACTGTTTAAATGTCCCCATATGCTCCTTTTGACCATGGAAACATAATTAAATAATTCAAGTGCAAGGTATTGTTGGTATTCCCCATAGTAGCCTCAGTTTTGTACTCAATAGTTTGAGTTATTAACACTTAAAATCTTAAGCTCTGGATTTTTAAGAAACATCAGTTCAAGGAACTTATGTTCCCAAAACGTGACATTTCGAGTAAAGTTTAATTAAGAAAACTTTTCCAGTAATGACAACATTAGGGTTTACAGTGTGCCCCCAAAAAGTAGCCTATATTAAACATGCATTACACTCCAAGCCTCCAAAAGCCATAAGATAGATTTGAGTGAGGAACAAATTGAAATTTAAGTCATTATTCACTGATAATCCTCTGACAAATTTAGGAGATCGCTAAAGTAGAAGTTAAGACTGTATAGAAGTGAATAACAACCTAAATTTTGGTCTGTTGGTCACACAAAGCTATGGCATGCCTTCAGAAAACTCGAAAAGCAACACAGTCATACAGTCATACAGACTACTTTTTTTTTCATTGTATGGAAAATGGCTGCCAGAAGCTCCTTTTGTGTTCTACTAAAAGAAAAAGAAAAAAGAAAGAAAAAAAGAGCTTACAGATTGTAGCAACCCATATTTTTGTGTGAACTGTTCCTTTAATGACACTTCTTTTCACAGAAGGGCCAGTATACCTTACAGAAAGAGTCTACAATGATGTTGTATAATTACTCTAGAACTTCCTGCCAGACATGAGTGTATGTGGGCTCTCAGAAGCACTCCAGGAGAATGGATAACAACAATGCTCATTGATGAAGTCAATTATAATAAGAACCCCTGTTGACTTTAGACTAAATGTGATTGAAAGCCAGAGAGGAAGCCGGCAACACGGGAGCCAATTAGACAAAGTGGACAAATAGCCCTGTATTGATGACCTTGGATGATTGGCAGACTTAACGCCTGAGTGCGTTGGTGCGTGTATGCACACTGTCCTGGATGTATGTATGCACACCGTCCATGTTCAAAAGGTCTTGGTAATCACCTGAGATCAATTTGCCCCTTCCACCAGCAGGAGGGTTCACAAAAACAGCCGGCGTGTTTGATGATCTATAAATCATGCTGCTCATCTGGCATGTGACATCTGACGTGAGTGCTTTAGACACTTACGAAGGAGATTGTGTTCCCCAACCCCGCTTAGGGAAGTATGCGAACGTTGCGGAGTGTGTGGAGTTGCATGATTTTTTTTCCTGGAGCTTCTTTTTAAATGTTAGAGCATCTGTTCACAGTTCACAACGGGTTATGCTGCATTTAAGTTCGTACTTACGAGGTCGGAAGTCAAAAATACGATGATATACGTTCAAGTGATTTTAGTATGAAAGTAAAGACCCATTTTGCCATTTCTTATTTCTTCAACCTCTTTTCACACCAATGCAACAAAATGAAAAGCAGAGCCACGACTTAGATGTGTAATTGATGTTTTATCTATCTATTTTATCATTTTTGTGCAGCCACATAATGGGAAATGTAGTTTTGTTGCACAGGCCTGTCACATCCGGTAATGTGCAGATTTATGGAGTGGAACCTGGAGCGGGGGTTTTCACACCTGTGAGCAGAAAGTAATGCGAAAGTAACCCGGAATGGAGTAGGAGTGGAGTGCTTACAGAATGCTTTGAGCAGGGAGGGGAAATTGCTGTTGCTCCACTTCACTCACATCTCTGCAGCTGACTGAAGAACATTCAGACATTGATTTTCAGCTGGAGGGTATGCAGAAAATCCCAAATGAGACCCTGGGCATTGAGGCAGGTGTTAAATAAACATCTGAGGTTCCAGCAGCGCTACTCAGTCCTCAATTCGCTCTCTCTTTCTCTTATTCACTGTCTCTCGGACTGCAGTAATGGTTGTGTATGATTGTGAGAGGGCCTGACAGCATACGATTTGTTTGCCGCTTCTTTGTTGATCCTTTACCGCATTGATATTCCCGGCATGTTTGGTTTGGAATCAGTGAGAGCCCTCCCTCTAATTGTGCTGGAGTCAGTTTAATCTGTGCTGATCAGGCCTATGCTGACAGATACACAGGCTGTAATCTCAGTGCACTCCAATTGTCGACTTTCATTTAACCACACACACTCACACATGGCCAGCATTCCAGGTCCAGCAATCCTAAAACACTTATCCTCTTGAGCCCTCAATGCAAATAACATTAGTATACCAGACTATCAGACGTGCACAGTTTTCCTCTGTGCTTTGGTGTGTTTGAGTTCTTTGCTGACATGTTTACTAGTTGGCGTTGATTCTTTCTAGTTGTTTCAAGTGTGTTCTCTCTCTAACTTCTCAGAGCCCTCACTCTGGACAACACCCTGGTTATTCTCTCCACCGTGGCCCCCGATGCGGGTCGTTACTACGCCCAAGCCGTAAATGATAAGAATGGAGAGAACAAGACCAGCCAGCCTGTCATCCTCAATGTAGAAAGTGAGTTCAGAATAAAAAATATTTACTGTACTGTGTACTGTACTCTCTAGAAGACTTTTTTTTCCAATTTTATTGATACGGACAGTGCCTGCTCACTTTTCAGCCGTCTTGGTTCCAGAAGTTTTTTTTCCATTCATTTCTTCCATAGGGATTTCAGAAAATCTTTCATAAAAGAGTTTTAAGGCATAAACGAAACCAACCAGCTATGAGGTAAAAAAAAAAACAATATTACAAAATTTGATTGGAGGCAAAAAAAAAAATGAATGTAAAATCTGACAAAAAGACAAAGTTACACGTCCTTGTACATGCCGTCTTTCATGAGGAAATGAAATACAATCCCATTGCAAAGCATCGTGATTTACACTATTGAATTAAAAATGATGGAAAAATATATAACTATTAATTTCAAGTTGTTGATTATAAGTATAGAAACAATATATATATATATATATATATATATATATATATATATATATATATATATATATATATATATATATATATATACAGTTGTGCTCAAAAGTTTGCATACCCTTGGAGAATTGGTAATATATGTACCATTTTTAAAGAAAACATGAGTGATCAGGCAAAACACATTTCTTTTATTTCTTATGGGATTCATATTCAACTGTAGGTTATAACAGAATGACACAATCATAAAACAAAACATGGCAACAAAGACAAAAACGAAATGACCCCTGTTCAAAAGTCTGCATACCCTTGGTTCTTAATACTGTGTATTGCCCCCTTTAGCATCAATGACAGCGTGCAGTCTTTTGTAATAGTTGTCTATGAGGCCCCAAATTCTTGCAGGTGTTATAGCTGCCCATTTGTCTTGGCAAAATGCCTCCAGGTCATGCAAAGTCTTTGGTCGTCTTGAATGAACCACACGTTTGAGATCTCCCCAGAGTGGCTCGATGATATTAAGGTCAGGAGACTGTAATGGCCACTCCAGAACCTTCACCTTTTTCTGCTGTAACCTCTGGAGGGTCAACTTGGCCTTGTGCTTAGGGTCATTGTCGTGCTAGAATGTCCAAGAGCGTCCCATGCGCAGCTTTTATGCAGAAGAATGCAAATTGTCTGCCAGTATTTTCTGATAACATGCTGCATTCATCTTGCCATCAATTTTCACAAGATTTCCCATACCTTTAGAGCTCACACACCCCCAAAACATCAGTGAGCCACCACCATGCTTCACAGTGGGGATGGTATTCTTTTCACTATAGGCCTTGTTGACCCCTCTCCAAACATAGAGCTTATGGTTGTGACCATAAAGCTCTATTTTGTTCTCGTCACTCCAAATTACAGTATGCCAGAAGCTGTGAGGTGTGTCAAGGTGTTGTTGGGCATATTGTAACCGGGCTTTTTTATGGCACTGGTACAGTAAAGGCTTCTTTCTGGCAACTCGACCATGCAGCTCATTTTTGTTCAAGTATCATCGTATTGTGCAACTGTATATACAGTTGTGCTCAAAAGTTTGCATACCCTGGCAGAAATTGTGAAATTTTGGCATTGATTTTGAAAATACAGTATGACTGATCATGCAAAAAAAACTGTCTTTTATTTAAGGATAGCGATCATATGAAGCCATTTATTATCACATAGTTGTTTGGCTCCTTTTTAAATCATAATGATAACAGAAATCACCCAAATGGCCCTGATCAAAAGTTTACATACCCTTGAATGTTTGGCCTTGTTACAGACACACAAGGTGACACACACAGGTTTAAATGGCAATTAAAGGTTCATTTCCCACACCTGTGCTCTCACATGGATGCACTGAGCAGGCTAGATACTGAGCCATGGGGAGCAGAAAAGAACTGTCAAAAGACCTGCGTAACAAGGTAATGGATCTTTATAAAGATGGAAAAGGATATAAAAAGATATCCAAAGCCTTGAAAATGCCAGTCAGTACTGTTCAATCACTTATTAATAAGTGGAAAATTCGGGGATCTCTTGATACCAAGCCAAGGTCAGGTAGACCAAGAAAGATTTCAGCCACAACTGCCAGAAGAATTGTTCGGGATACAAAGAAAAACCCACAGGTAACCTCAGGAGAACTACAGGCTGCTCTGGAAAAAGATGGTGTGGTTGTTTCAAGGAGCACAATACGACGATACTTGAACAAAAATGAGCTGCATGGTCGAGCTGCCAGAAAGAAGCCTTTACTGCGCCAATGCCACAAAAAAGCCCAGTTACAATATGCCCAACAACACCTTGACATACCTCACAGCTTCTGGCACACTGTAATTTGGAGTGACGAGACCAAAATAGAGCTTTATGGTCACAACCATAAGCCCTATGTTTAGAGAGGGGTCAACAAGGCCTATAGTGAAAAGAATACCATCCCCACTGTGAAGCATGGTGGTGGCTCACTGATGTTTTGGGGTGGGGGGGGGTGTGAGCTCTAAAGGCATGGGGAATCTTGTGAAAATTGATGGCAAGATGAATGCAGCATGTTATCAAAAAATACTGGCAGACGATTTGCATTCTTCTGCACGAAAGCTGTGCATGGTACGCTCTTGGACTTTCCAGCACGACAATGACCCTAAGTACAAGGCCAAGTTGACCCTCCAGTGGTTACAGCAGAAAAAAGTGAAGGTTCTGGAGTGGCCATCACAGTCTCCTGACCTTAATATCATCAAGCCATTCTGGGGAGATCTCAAACGTGCGGTTCGTGCAAGACGACCAAAGACTTTGCATGACCTGGAGGCATTTTGCCAAGACAAATGGGCAGCTATACCACCTGCAAGAATTTGGAGCCTCATAGACAACTATTACAAAAGACTGCACACTGTCATTGATGCTAAAGGGGGCAATACACAGTATTAAGAACTAAATGTATGCAGACTTTTGAACAGGGGTCATTTCATTTTTTTCTTTGTTGCCATGTTGTTTTATGATTGTGCCATTCTGTTATAACCTACAGTTGAATATGGATCCCATAAGAAATAAAAGAAATGTGTTTTGACTGCTCACTCATGTTTTCTTTAAAAATGGTACATATATTACCAATTCTCCAAGGGTATGCAAACTTTTTAGCACAACTGTATCTGTATATGTATATACATTTTTTTTTTTTTTTTTTTTTGTGCAAAATATTCAGATATATGCAAATATGTAAGTAGTTTGAGAGTGTTGGGAAATCGACTTGATTACATCATTCCCATTGTGTCGTGGAAGTGGGCGGTCGCTACTGGGCTCTTTTGATGTGCTTTGTTTGCTGCGATTTTCTGATTGGTGGATCATTTCCCTTCAGTATCATGGGTAGTGTAGTTTTGACCAGAAATTGCATTATTTAACATGATTTTTAAATGAAATAATGCGGACTGATAGCTTCAACAGAAGCATATACCATCGATTAACATCCTTTTGGGCTCATGGTAGGTCTGTTTTTAAAGGTTTATAATTCATCAATAAAAATCCATTTCCCTATGGAAAACAATTTATGGGATTTTTACTTCTGAACCAGACTTTTACACTTTATTAGTCAGTTAAAAGAAGCTCCCCTGTGTCAGGTCCAATGGATAATAATTTATTTTATTTTTTTATTGAATTGATTTATTTATTTGATTGAATTATGAGTAAATATTATAACAGATTATTATGTAAATTAAGTGTTCATTTAATTTCAGAAATTTTTTTAGAATCTCATTTGCTATTATAAAATTGTATTATGTATATATCGGCATTATATTGGCCATCGGCCATCTTGCTTTCTAGATATCAGCCATTGAAAAACCCAAATCGGTTGACCGCTACTCTGTAGCCGACTGTCCAACAGGGAAAATGACCATCTCCATCGCCCCCTAGTGGTTGTCCATGCTACATAATATACTGCACAGACTGGGGCAGACTAGAATTTTTCAAGAATCAATATTCAGCTCACTATGCAGTAGATTGTGAGTATGTGGCGTGTGGCGTGTGGCGAGGCTTCATGGACCTTTGTATGATAGCGCTGGTCCTACGGTGCCACAATGACAGGGTGATTAAGTACCCTTATAAAAACAGCACCTCTTTAATAGACACCACAAAAACAGATTAATGAAAAAGAGTGAGACCATAAAGACCCCACTGTATCTCTTATCCAGGGGTCCATGTATGAAAAGAGAAGCAAATAAAGGTGGAATCAGATCAGGGTGGAGGGAAAGCGAGATCACTGTTTGAGGGCAGAGAATCAATGGATAGTGAAAGGTTTCTGGGAGCCAGCAAATGATTCTGTGGCATTTAATCATGTCGGTGGTGTCTCTCAATCAGGCTTCATTCTGAAGCGCAGCACATTAGTGGAGGTATTACAGTACACTTACAGGAGGAGAGGTTGCAGACAATTATGTATATAATAATAAGCGCGTAATGGTGAGGGCTAGGAAGTACACAAGTGCTCTAGGCGATGAGTATTTCTGTCTGCTTCCTTTCTGCTTTCCATTCTTTTCTTTCTTTTTTCCTTCTGTCTTCCTTCCTGTCTTCCTTCCTTCCTTCCTTTCTTCATTTCTTCCTTCCCTTTATTCCTACCTTCCTTCCTTCAAGTCAAGTCATTTTTATTTGTATAGCGCCTTTTACAACACACATCGTTTCAAAGCAGCTTTACAGAAAATCATGCATTAACAGAAAATTAAACTGTAATATCTATAATATCTTAGAGTCATCATTGTGTAGTTTGATAAAATATGATTGTGAATTGTGTTTAAAAATAAGTAAATAAATAATAACTGTATTTAGAAACCCAGTGAGCAAGCCAAAGGCGACTGTGGCAAGGAACACAAAACTCCATAAGATGTTGGTTAATGGAGAAAAATAACCTTGGGAGAAACCAGACTCAATGTGGGGGCCAGTTCCCCTCTGGCTAAACATCATGAATATAATGCCAATATTACTTATGTATAGTGCAAGTCATGGTTTAAAATGATTAAACTATGTAAGTGTTAAGGGTCAGTGTTTAAACAACGATTTGAATGAACTGTATGATTAATGACTAATGTCTTTGAAGTTCATCCTGGATTAACTGCAGCAGTTCACATAGATGCAATTGTCCTTTGTTAATTGGCTGATGAAGGCTTTTGTTGGCAATTAATTGATAGACTATTTATTCCATTTCAAGAGTGTAGTCCATCATTAGACCGAGGTGATGCAGGCAGAGATCAGTGAGGTGCATCGCAGTTCAACCGGCCAGTAATTTCAGTGAGGTCTATCCTATATCCAAGGTTCAGGCAATGGCATATGAAGTATCCCATGTCTTATGGTTGGAGTTGGCATCAGTTCATCCTCTGAAGTCCATCGTAATAGACTGAAGTGATGTTTGGCTGGCACCGGCTGCATTAAGTCATCATCACTCAGTGAAACATAGCAGTGGAGTCCGACACCAAGCAGGAATGGCGCTGGATCCAGACGGTTCTGGTGACCTTAGTATAGGAGTCCCGAGGTTTAGACAGGAAATCAAATAAAATAATATTAGTGCAGATGCCATTCAATTTATTGCAGAGTTATATATTATGAGAAATGTTTTTGGTTCTGGCAGACCTAACAAAAGCAGCCTAATTGTGAGTTGAAGGATAAATTAGGTGTATGCCTGGCTGAATAGATGAATCTTTAGTCTAGACTTAAACTGAGTGAGTGTGTTTGCATCCCGAACAGTGTTAGGGAGACTATTTCATTGTTTAGGAGCCAAATAGGAAAAGGATCTACCTCCTTTTGTGGATTTTGATGTTCTAGGAACTATTAACAGGCCAGAACTTTGCGATTGTAATGAACGTGATGGAATATAGAGTGGTTGGTCACTTAAGTACTGCGGAGCTAGACCATTCAAAGCTTTGTATTTAGTTAACAGAATTTTAAAATTAATATGAAATTTAACAGGTAGCCAATGTAACGACGATACAATTGGTCTAATAGATCATGAGTCAGCTCTCTGGCTGCTGCATTTTGAACCAATTGAAGTTTATTATTGATCTTGCTGGACATCCTCCCAGTAATGAATTACAATAATCTAGTCTTGAGGTCATGAACGCATGAATTTGTTTTTTTCGGCATCAGCAACAGAGAGCATGTGTTATAACTTAGCAATATTTCTGAGGTGGAAGAATGCTGTTCTACAAACATTGGAAATGTGATTTTCAAAGGACAGATTGGCATCAAATATAACATCCAAATTATTTACTGTAGAAGATGATGTAACAGTACATCCATCGAGAGTCAAATTATATTTTAGCGGCTTATTTTTAGAGGTTTTTGGTCCAATAATTAGTACCTTCTTTCTTTCCTTTCTTAATTCCTTCCTTTCCTGTCTTCCAGGCTTACTTCCTTCATTCCTTCTTTCCTGTCTTCCTTCCTTTTTTCCTACCAAGGAAGGTAGGGTAAAAGGAAATGAAGAAAGAAACAAAGGAAAGGTAAGGAATAAAAGAAGAAAGGAATGATGGAAGAAATGAAGTAATGAAAGAAAGGAAGGAAGGAAGAAAGGACTGATAGTTCCTTCATTCCTTCCTTCCTTTTTTAACTTGGTTTCCCCCTTCCTTTCCTGTCTTCCAGCCTAATTTCCTTCCTTCCTTCCTTCTTTCCTTTCTATCTTCCTTTCTTACTTCCTTCATTCCTTCTTTACTGTCTTTCTTGCTTCCTTTCCTGTTTTCCTACCTTTTGTCCTTTTTTCTTTCCATTCTTTCTTCGTTCCTTTCCTGTCTTCCAGCTTTACTTCATTTATTTCTTCTTTCCTTTATTCCAACCTTCTTTCTTTCTTTCTAACTTGTTATTTTGTGTTTCATTGGAGTATCAGTTTTGTCTCAGATGTTTTCCAGTAGACACAAATGAGACAATTGTTGATGTACAGTAAGAATGTAGGGCTATACAATTAATGCGGATATCAGCTAACATAATAGAGCTGTTCAGACATTTTTATTTACTTGAAAATAATTACATGTTTAAATTGCACACATTCATACCTCAAACATGAATTATGAAGACACTGTTTTTTGATAAATTTATGTTATTAACAAGTTGGTAATCAAGACTACAACTACCACAAGCATATGAGTGTACATGCCTGACAAAACAAAACCCACTGGGGTTCTTATCTAGCAACTTGTTAGCAACATACTTTTTTTTAAAAACATGGTGGCCTTTAAAATTCACATTTGGGATATAATAACTGTGTGTAATATATGTTGTAGAACAAAACGTCCAAGTTTCTTCTAGTAATGCTTATTATTTTACTTATAAGACCAAATATAAACCCACAGGAAAATCTCAAGGTCTCGAAAATGCTAAGTCTCTTCTGGGTTTTCGGGCTATAACCAGCTTCATTTGGTCTTGAACTTCTATGAGAAATATCAGTCTTTTTTTCTAGAAAAACTCAAGACGGAAAATTGCATAATATATTAATACTTGTTTTCAGAGAATTAGCTAAATATGCTGTTTTTTATGCTTTTGTTTTGAGGTTATTCAGATATTTTTACTTTTATCTCTTTTGAAACTCTAGAAGAGACACATGTGAGATTGCTGTCTAGGAAAACTATTGGTATTAAATACTGCATATCAAATTTGTGATTACTCTTTTGTTTCTCTTTAGATGTTGGCGGTCCAGCAGACCCCATTGCTCCCTCTATTATTATACCGCCGAGGAACACCAGTGTAATGGTGGGCACGTTTGAGGTCACACTGGAGTGTGTGGCCAATGCAAGGTGTGTGCATGTCTGTGTGTATCTGAGCACTCAAAATGACCTCTATCAAACTATTAAAACTCAATTCTGTTTATTTGCTTCCTTCTGGCAACTGCTATCTCTCATTCCCCACCTGTGTTTATCCGTATTTTTCTTCCTCCAGGCCTCTCATTAAACTCAGCATTACATGGTGGAAAAATGGTGCGCCCGTAAACCGAGGCCTCAGGGACTTTGGCCGCCGTCTGACTATCAGTGGTCCATTGGTCAGTGACAGTGGCTACTATGAATGTGAAGCCTCCCTCCGGAGCAGCAGTGCCCCCTCTGTCAGAGCTGGAGCATATCTGCACGTGCTAGGTAATCTTACATTCCTGTAAAATTAACAACACTTTAACATGCTCTATTGCAGCAAGCAGTCTCTTTTCAAATCCTTACACTGCAAAAAAGTTATATTCTTAATGAGTTTATTTGTGTTGTTTTCCAGTAAAAATATAATATTTATACTTGTTTTCAGAGAATGTATATTAGCAACCATTAGTGCTAAAAGGCACACAATGGGTGTCAAGATTTTAACTGTAAAACGACTTACATTTTGTGTTGTTTCTCACCAAAACTTGTGCATGCCTCAGAAGAATTGATGCATAAGCTGCATAGACTACGTTTATGATACTTATGATAAGCTTCATAGTGAGGGGAAGCTGGGGAAGTGAGTATTTCGCAGTATTTTCCCATCAACGTTCTCGGGAGGGTGTATGTAAACGCATTCTGTGTGAGACGCTGATGTAAACATAGAGAGGGTGCGCAACAGCTAAACCCGTCCGTGTAGTGCATGATAATCAAGTGAAAAATTTCCACTCTACTATTCTCAGACAGCCATGATTAATTTATTCTGTGAGTAAGGTAACACCAATAGTAATTTGGATGGTCATGTGATCTCAACATGGCTGACCCCATGAGACAGCTGAGCTCCATGTAAAATAACTGGAATTATTTTTTAAATTAATTTATTAATTTCTACATATATTTTTAAAAGTACAACATTTATTTAGCGGTAAATGTTTTAATGAGGAGAAATAGGCCAACTGATAGCACCTTTACATGCCTACACAAAATATTCACTGGCACACACACACACATACACACACACACACACACACACACACACACACACACACACAAAATCAACACATTAATGAATAAATTCTTTTTTTTTTTTTTCATTCATGCACCTTCATTTCTCCAGAATGAAGGAGCCTTTAAGGTATTAACATCACATAGTGAATACTTGGTTACTTGGTGCATAATTCTTTTGCAGCAATTACAGACTTACTGTAAGTATGCCTTTGACTTAAGTAAGCTTTGCACATTTAGATTATGTAATTTTTTTTGCCCTTTTCTGTGCAAATATGCTCCAACTCTAACAAATTAGAATGCAGTTTCCAGGTCATACACCAGATTTTCAATTGGATTCAAGCCTGGGCTCTGACTGGGATATTGACTCCAGAATATTAACCTTCTTTCTACAAGACAGCCCTTCATTGCTGTGTACATTGGGTCATCATTGTCCTGCTAGAAAATTAGTCTTTGAACTAAACCGAGACATCTGGCTGGCTGTAAAGGCTGCCCATGATGCCAACAGTCTTTCCAGCTTCTCCTACTGGAAAGAAACTCAAGAATATACAGTAATGATCATTACTATTGAAGTGAGTGTTAGGCTGCAACACAAATCTGTATTGTTTTAGTGATTTGTGTTTGTGTAGACTATTGTATTTACAGTATGTATTTATGTTTGTTGTTGCATGTAAAGCGCTTTGAGATCGGGAAAATAAATTATATAAATTAAACATTATTATTATTATTATTATTGGTTGTGGGCTGCATTTGGTTTGCGCCATACTCAGTGCTTTGTCTTTAGGCCTCAAAGAGCTCAAGTTTAGACTCATCAGATGACAAGATGTTCCTACAAATGGCTTGGGTTTTATCACATGGCTTTTAGCAAACTCTGGGTGTATCTCAACATTGGCTTTCCTCAGAAGTGGTTTCCTTCTAACCAGTCCCCCAGAGGCGTGTCTGTAAAACGCTGAAGAGCTTGTTGATATCTGGACAGCTCTGCAGCTCAGCTATGCAGCTGGTCTTTTTTCATTACTTATCAGACGATTACTGTCCAGTTTCTCTGATTGTTAGGGCAGCTTGATCTCAGTACTGTCTACATGGATTGTGCCATGTTTATCCCATTTTGTTATGATGGAGTGCACATTGTTCCAAGGAAAATTCTAAGTTTGCCTTGTCTTTTTAAAAACATGTCCAGGTATTTCTTTTTCACCTAATAAATTGCTCCTTTGTCTTCATGACAGTACAGTTGATCTAGTTATGGGACACTTCAGAAAGTCAGTGCTATTTATTTTACAGTTAAACAAATGATTACAAAAGTAGCTCATGGTGTACCTTATTAATGTACAGTATTTGGTGTAATCACTCAAGATAATTAAACACTGCACCCAGTTTAGGTTGATAAACAAAGGGTGGAAATTAGCTACTAGTTAAGTAATTTTCCGATTTACTTTTTTTTTTAAAGGCATATAAATACTTTTTGGTATTATATTTACGTTATAAATCCATTATAGAGACTTAAAGATGAGCTGTTTTGACTTGGGCTAATAAGCAACCACCTAGCAACCAGCCAGAACATTTTAGAAAGCATCTAGCTACCTCAGCAACCACTCAGAACACCTTAGTAACTGCAAACCAAAGCCTTGGCAACCATTTTGAACTTCTTAGCAACCACAAAGCAATGTCAAGGCAACCACTCAGAACACCTTAGCTACCATAAAGCAATGCCCTATCAACCACCCAGAACTCACTAGCTAACACATAGCAAAACCCTGGCAACCACAAATCAATGCCCTGACAACCACCTATAACACCTTAGCAACCGCAGAGCAACACTTTGGCAACCATCCATTACACCCTAGCAATCAATGCCCTGGAATCCACTCAGAACACCCTAGCAACAACATAGCAACACCCTGGTAACCTCCCAGAGCAGCATAGCAATCACATAGCAACATGCAAATAACACTTCGAGCACCTTAGTAAAAGCAAAACACTGCCCTGGAAACCACCCAGAACACCATAGCAACTGCATAGCAATACCATGGCAACCACCCACAAAAGCATCTTGGCAGTAAGTTTTGCGCAAGCAAACACTACTCACATTTTCTTTTGAAAATGTGAAAATCAAAGCCTCGTCCACACTAATAAAATGGAGTTTTCAGACTTAAATGGATTAGGGTGAATGTGGCCCAAGTCATATTAGCAATTCTCTTTGGTGCTGCTAGTGCCGTACAAATTACACACTGCAACTTTAATATTCTATTCACTTTTAATTTAATTTTAGCGTTAACGAGAATTACTTCTACAGCCTTTAAAAATGTACATGCTTTTATGACACTGCACCAACAACAATTAATTGATGGAGCAGGTGAAATCTTTCTGAAGGCATTCCACACACATAACAGTGTTCTGAGTTTAGAAGTACTCTCATGACTGACTCCACTGAACTCTCTGCAGAACATCCACAGTTCGTGAAGGAGCCCGACAGACACATTACTGCTGAGATGGAGAAGGTGGTAGACATCCCATGCCAAGCACGCGGTGAGTTTGTGCGACCGCACAGTGTGTGTGTGAGTGTGTGTATGTGTTAGATAACACTTCTCCTCCTCCTGTCCCCCTGCAGGTGTTCCTCAGCCTGATATAGTCTGGTATAAGGATGCAGTACCCATAAGCCCCATGAAGACACCTCGTTACCGAGTCCTGGTGGGCGGCAGTCTGCAGATAAATGGACTGCTCCCGGACGACACAGGAATGTTCCAGTGTTTCGCGCGCAATTTAGCAGGAGAGATCCAGACAAACACGTACCTTGCTGTGACCAGTACGTCAAGCCACCATCTGGGCCTGTCAATAACTCTATCTTCATTTATTTCACTACTCCCCTCCATTCATCTTCCTCTTATCTCCTGTCAGATTTGTCATTTTTTAACCGTGTGACTTATCAGCAGTTTTACGAAGAGATACAGAGGGAGAGATTATAAAGAGAGATTATTAAAAAGCTTAAGAGTGAGCGATAGAACAAATAATAGATTTTTTCAGCAGTGGACAGTCTTGTAACTGCTCACCATTTATTCAATTCATCTTTTTTTAGTAGCTATAACAGACAGCTTGAAAAATACATCTTTGATAATTTGGTTGATCTAGGGAGAAATGGTTCTTCTGTTTTGTGTGTGTCTGTGTGTGCATGTGTTAGTGTGTGTGTGTGTGTGTGTGTTGATTTGTCCATTTGTGCTTTGGCCTGTCTGACCACACTCTCTCTCTTCCACAGGTATCGCCCCAAACATCACAGCCGGCCCATCTGACAGTGCTGTGATTGATGGCATGTCCATTATTTTACACTGTGAGACCTCAGGAGCCCCGCGGCCCGCAATCACATGGCAGAAAGGTCAGTCTTCAATCAGTCATCTCTGTAAAAGAAAGATATTCATCAAAGTGGTTCTTCATGGACTTGCAAACATTAACATAACTATGGAAGCTTAGGGATGCCGGGTAAATCACCAGTCTTCTGATGAGCAGCGGGGACATCATGTCTAGTTGATCTTCATTTTCATTTTTCCATCTTTCTCCAGCTGAGCGGGTTCTGGCCAGCGGCTCTGTGCAGTTGCCGCGTTTCACGTTGCTAGAGTCGGGCAGTCTTCTGATCAGCCCCTCTCACCTGTCTGATGCTGGATCATACACCTGCATGGCCAGCAACTCCCGTGGGATCGACGAGGCATCAGCTGATCTGGTGGTGTGGGGTGAGTGCATGGCTAGTCTTGTGTCACTAGACTTTTGGCATAAAGTCTGGTCCACATTCTGGCCAAGAACCACCCGCTTAATCAAGGGCCGTCTGATTGATGCAGGAGCAACGTTTCAATCTATTAATAGTAGACGCTGGAGTGGAACAAATACATAGAATCAGTCAAGGAAACTCGCTGGAGTGAAACAAAATATAACACTAAAATAACAACAAACCATTAAATGTAACACTTCAAGGACTGACAAAGGAATGGGCAAAACTAGAGGATATTTATACAAAAGGAGCTAAATGAGGGAATGGAAGACAGGTGAGGATAATAAGGAACAGATGGAAGTGATGAGGGCAGTGAAACCTGGGAGATGTAGTCTGGAGGAAAACTTGAAGTCCTTGAAGAACGTGAGGGAGACAGACTGTGACAACATGTTTATTGTTTACATTTAACATTTGCACTATTTACAAGTTTTTACAATGATTTGTAGAAAAAAAAAACGATACTGTCTCTGTAAGAGTGCACATTAACAAGAGCGGTGTCGAATGGCTTCTTGACAGCATCCGTGCTATGCGTGATAAGTATTTACATTTAGTCATTTAGCAGACGCTTTTATCCAAAGTGACTTCAAAATGAGGAACATTATAAGCAATTTGTCAACAATATCTGCAGTATCGCACTGCCAAGTTCTCACAGTGGCTGGAGTAGTAAAGATGCTAGCGCAGAAGAAACAGACAGACAAGGATTTTTAATTTTTTTTATTGTTGAATAGTAAGTGCATTTAGTGTGGATTGGTTATGTGCTCACGGAACAGATGTGTTTTTATCTGTTTCTTGAATGATCCACCACAGAATTCCACCACAGAAGAACAGAGAAAGTGAATGATCATGAAATGGACTTTCTTTGTTCATTGACCACAGAGAGCAAGTTGGGACATAGACGTGGAGGAGTGAATTAAAGTAAAAGAGGGATGTTGTTCCATTGGCTGTCCTGAAGGCCAGAGTAAAAGCCTTGAATTTGATGCGGGCAGCTACAGGTAGCCAGTGGAGTGAAATTAAGAGTGGGGTGACGTGAGCCCTCTTTGGCTGATTGAAGACCAGATGCGCTGCAGCGTTCTGGACCATCTGCAGTGGCTTAATAGTGCTAGCTGGGAGGCCGGCCAACAGGGCATTACAGTAGTCCAGTCTTGAAATGACCAGAGTTTGGATCAGGAGCTGTGTAGCATGTTCAGACAGCAAAGGTCTGATTTTCCTGATGTTGTAAAGCATGAACCTGGACAACTGGGTGGTTGTTGAGATGTTGGCAGTAAAGTTAAGCTGGTCATCCACCACCACTCCCAAGTCCCGGGCTGTCATGGTTGGTGTTAGCTTAGTTGAACCAAAATGAATAGAGAGGTTGTGGTCAACAGATGAGTTGGCTGGGATCACAAGAAGTTCTGTCTTGGCAAGGTTGAACTGTAGGTGAAGTTCTTTCATCCAGGCCGAGATCTCCGAGAGGCAGGTAGAGATACAAGCCTGAGACGGTGTGGTTGTCAGGCTGGAACGACAGGTGGAGCTGCGTATCATCTGCGTAGCACTGGTAGGAAAAGCCATGTGCCCTAATGATAGGTCCGAATGATGTATTGTAGATTGAGAAGTGGAGGGATCCAAGCACTGATCCCTGAAATTTCACTCAGAATGAAATGTTTATTTTTACCTTACTATAGAGAACAGACAGAATATTAAAAGTGACGTTATTCAATGACAAATGGATTGCATGGATCTCGTCTTTGTACACACACAGAATGAGTCAAACCAAACTTTTACTCTCAACAATGCAATGAAATTTCACGTGGTGCTGAATTTTCTTAAAAATATACTACTAAATCACTGGCAGTACCGCCGCTACCTATAAACATATTACACAGTCTGCGTAGGGCACCAACTCCCTAGGGGGCACCAGAAACTCCATCTGCTGCCCTTCCTTGCACATTATACATTTTTCAAGGATCCTATAGCAGTCGCGGAATACAGATGATCGTCTCGCAGCTCACACCATGTCAGATCATCACTTCGCACCCCTGTCTGACGATCGCGGAACTCTGCGTAGAGCATCAATTTGGCCAGCACTGGTCCTAGTCACTGGTGAGTGAAATCTGAAAATTTACCAGCTAGTGGCTAATCACAGAAATTTTTTGTAACATAGCGCAAAATTTGGTCCCACTATAGATTGCATTACTTCGCATTATATCGAGATGATCATTCAAATGAAGATCGCGATGCATCAGAAAATCAATTTTTTTATTTATTTTATAGAATACATTTAAAACTGTTCTATGGTACTATGTTCTTTTAAAACTAGGAATTATGTTCATATGTACATCTCTTTTTAAAATAAATTGAATTGTGATTACTTTTTCGATAGTAATCAGTAAAGTCAGTAACTGGATTACAATTTTATAGAAATTATTAGTAATTTGTAGTGGATTATATTTTTGAGTAATTTACCCAACACTGATCAGAAGATATTTGTTGCTTAATATGCAGATGTATGGAGCAGGATTGTAGACCATTGAGATTTCACAGTACAACATTGCACAACATTGCAGAAATCCACCTTTTTTTCTGAACGCAGAAGTGTTCCACTATTCATAAGAGAAGCCTGTTTCCGTTTTCTGGTCACCATGTTGAAAAATATCCAAGTTCGGATGCACAATTATTGCAGACATATGGACAGAAACCTATCGCAAAACATCCTTTCTGTCGGCAACCATTCATTACATTAATGACCAATCTGAGCTACATTCAAGAGTGCTTTTTGCTGCCCCTTTCAACCCAAGCACCTCAAAGATGGGTGAAAACTTTTGAAGGCACCTTGCATTTATGCGACAGAAATGGGCAGAACTTTTTTGTCACAGATCGTGGAGACAACAAGGTCTGTGCCCTAAAAGGATTCACAAGACTAAATTGCACAGCACACATACTAAATGTGACGCTGTCCAGTGCGTTTGCTCCTGCCATGATGGAAATGTCACCAGAGGATGTTGGGCTCCTCGCTGATGTTAAAAAGTTGGTCACATATTTCAAACATTCAGGACAGCAGGGCAAGCTGAAAAAGTCACTGAAACAATCTGTCGAGACACAATGGAACTCCAATTTTGACATGCTGAATTCTGTTTTGGAACAGTATGAAGACATTGCGTCTGTACGTCAGCCACAATGGACCCTCTGCTCTCTGAAATTGCATCCGTCTGTGTGACACAGCTGAAGGAATTACTGTCAACAGACACCACTTCGCCACATTCTGTTCTCATGCTTTAGCGAACAGCAACCTTTCTGACACCAAATCTTCAAGGTTTGAAAATGATGGATGAAAGAGGGAAACAGGAAGTGATACAGGGAGTCAAGGAGATGATCGCAGATTTACAGTTTGATACATATGATGAGGATGTTCAGCCGACACCTGCCAAAAGGCCTGCTGTTCTCCATAAATTTGCAGATTGGGAGGACGTTACTAAAGAAGCGTATGGATCTAAATCTGTGGAAATCCAGCTTCAGGTGTACTTGAACTATCAAGTGAACAAAACGTTCAGCAATGGTGGCGTTCACACAGTTCCCAATTCCCTGCCCAGAGCAACCTGGCAAGATATGTTCTTTGCATCCCGGCCACAAGCGCACCTTCAGAGGGAGTTAGTCAACGACTTCCTATTCTTGCATGAATGTTTTAAATAGCTTGTTAAAATTTTAATTTCATTTTACAGTATGTTAAGCCAACCATTTTCGTTTGTTTGTATTTTTTGGCTTATAATTTTGAGTGGCAGAGGTCATATTTAATTTTAAGAGATCTGTTTTACTTTGTGACATTTTGTGTTGACAGTAAAATATGTTAAAATAATACTGTATGTTGATAAGAAAAATAACAAATATAACTCTTTTATACACTTGTATATTTGTTTTCCCCCTACTCTGTCTCTTTCTCTAGAGGAAAATTTAAATGTGAGATTCTGGAAACGAGATCTAAATTTAGTGGGAGCGGTCGGGTCGGAAAGAAAATTATTCCAGGCAGACAGCGGGTGTACACAGAGTGAATTTTAAGCGGGAGCGGGTGGGTGTGGAATAGAACTTAGCGGGAGCGGGACTAAAAAAACAGTCCTCTAATAGAAACCAAGCAATCCACAAAATGCTCCGTTGTATTGCTGTGGTTGCGGCTGGTTTGGACAAATACTCAGATTTATATGGAAGAGATAGCTTTTGTCACTTGTGGCTTTATCGCATCTGAAATTCTGAAATTAAAAACAACTCTGCAAACACTGCAGAAGATACAGTTGTGCTTGAGGATATCCTGTTTACTTGCTAGTAAGTGCCTTAAACAAAACTCTGAATATCTTTCAAAGGTTTAATGTTACAAACCTTGCCAACTTTGGCAAATTCAAAGTACTTCTCTCTTAGAAGCTTCCTCCCTGGGAGCTTTATCATTCCCATTAGACTGATAAAAACCACTCTGACTGCCAGAAAATGCATAAAGCCCACCAATCAGATAAGAGCTTGCGACTTGGGAAAAGCTCTTTAATTTTTGTTTGCATAATGCATCAGATAGACCATGAAAAGCTGTGCACTTGTTGTCTGAAGCAAGTACACAGCGAACAGAAATTGCAAGCAACTTATATGTAGAGCAAATCAATGACGATTGATTATGGTACTATACTGTAATTTGACTGTGTCCAGCTCGAACGCGAATCACTAATCCACCTCAGGACCAGAGTGTGATCAAAGGCACCAAAGCGTCCATGACCTGTGGGGTAACCCATGACCCTAGTGTTTCCGTCAGGTAAGACCTTTCCCCTTCTCTCCATGTCTTTGATTTCAGTTCTGTCTATATATCAGCGTTTCTTCCAGACCCCTTTTTTTCTTTTTTATCATGAACACCTGGGAACAAGATGTGTTAAATGGACTCTTGGAGTGAGAGAAAACACTGTCGCTCCAACTTTCAAAAACTTTCCCAACCACTTTTTAAAAAAAAGTGACGTGCATGTCTCCGTCTTTCTTCCTGTCACCCCCTGCCTGGTCTCACTCTCTTTCTTTGATCAACTCTAGCTCTCTCCTTCACTTCCTGCCCACTGTGTTTATGACATTCTGTCTCATAAGACTTGATTTAACTGTCACCTGCTGCTTTGCTGTTTTTCATTTGATCAGGGAAAACCGATGAATATGTAAACAGAGCAATAACTTAGATGGAGACTTTAATTAAACACAAGACAGATGAGATTAAATAGGGAAACGATGTGGCTGCAATTAAGAAGTGTGTGTGTGTGTGTGTGCAAGTGCATGCGTATTGGCCAGTTGCTATTGTGTATACGCGTGTGTGCCTATTCATTAAGTAAATTGCTTTGCCATGTATTGTTGCTATTAACCCTTTATGAGCAAGAATAAGTAAATAGGCCTCTGTTATTTGCAGGCACATCTGGGAGAAAGGAGGATCGGTTATTGACTTGAAGTCAAGTCCCCGTTTGCGTCTAGACTCCAATGGTACACTGCATATCTCCCAGACCTGGTCGGGGGACATCGGGACCTACACCTGTAAGATCACATCTGTAGGGGGCAATGATTCCCGCAGTGCTCACCTGAGAGTCAGGTGCGTGACAAACACACTGTTTTCCCAGCCAATTAGCCACTCTCTTTGTCTATGGCCTTATAGATTTACATTCTCTACTCACTGACCACTGCCTGCATCATCTCAATCTTTGGATGGACTCTGTAGAGAATAAACTGCTTTATGCCGCAATCCAATCGAACAGCACGTAACACTTCACTGATCACTGCCTGCATCACTTTATTCACTTAAAACAGAATACATAGACAATAAATGACTGCCAACTAAAGTCTTGGCAGCCTAACCGCGGGGTCCGTTGCACCTACGACTTCAAATACACTTAATCTTAAAGGGATAGTTCACCCAAAAATGATAATTCTCTCATGATTTACTCACCCTCCTGTCATCCCAGATGTGTATGACTTTCTTTCTTCTGCTGAACACAAATGAAAATTTTTAGAAGAATATCTCAGCTCTGTATGTCTATACAATGCAAGAAAAATTTTGAAGCTCCAAAATCCACATAAAGGGAGCATAAAAGTAATCCATATGACTCTAGTTGTTAAATCCATGTGTTCAGAAGTGATATGATAGGTGTGGGTGAGAAACAGATCAATATATAAGTAATTTTTTATCATAAATTCTCCTCACTGCCCAATAGAGGGCGATATGCATGAAGAATGTGAATCACCAAAAACAGAAGGAGAAAGTGAATACTGATCTGTTTCTCATCCACACCTATCATATCGCTTCAGAAGACATGGATTTAACCACCAGAGTCGTCTGGAGTACTTTTATGTTGCCCATATGTGGATTTTGGAGCTTCAAAATTTTGGCCACCATTCACTTGTATTGTATGGACCTACTGAGCTGAGATATTCTTCTAAAAATCTTCATTTGTGTTCTGCAGAAGAAAGAAAGACATACATATCTGGGATGGCATGAGGGTGAGTCTACTCAGTTTACTCAATGAATCCATGACTTGTATTACAACATGATTTTCTGTAAAGCTGCTTTTAAACTATGTGTATTGTGAAAAGCGCTATACAAATTAAAATGACTTGCCTTGACATTCTGTGTTGTTTTTCACTAGACAGAATTTTGGTTTGAAACTGTTAGCTTTGTTTCTCTAAGGGGGTTTAAAAATTAAGGTAATAAATTGTTGAGAATGCACAATGAATAGTAAACAAACATCCAAACACTGACTTCCCTTCCTTTCTCTCATTTTATCAATGTTTCATTGTTTCAAGTACATCAGTTTGGTTTGCTTTATCTCCTGGCAAACAACTGTATTGTTTGTCTGTATAATTTGTATTGACAGAGTATTTGCAACTTGGCTTCATACAAAATAGCACAAACATAAGCAATATAAAGTACAATAACAGTAGTGCAAATAGAGTAAACAAGGAATATTAAGAAATATAACATTTTGACATGAACATTGTAAGCAATATTATTAAACATTTATTTTAAAAAATTCACTATTGTTATCAATTTAATTTAATTTTAAAGTGTAAATTACGGTTTTTCCAAGGCACCACTGTATTGTTATTCCTGTTGAAAATCCTTTGTTGTAAATCCCTAACCTGAAGCATTAAACCACCCAAATTGTTTGTATTTTCTACTGGAAATGCAAATCTAATTGTTACTTTATTAGTTTACTCTCTCTGTCTGTAGGCAGTTGCCACATGCTCCAGAGAACCTCATCGCCACCCTCAGCAGTTCTGAGAGGAGAGCCATTAACATGACCTGGGCTCAGGCCTTCGATGGGAACAGCCCACTCATACGCTACATCCTGGAGGTGTCTGAGAACAGTGAGTCTGCTGACCTGTTGGCCTGTTTCACACCATTTATTGTATTTTACATCAGTTGTTATATTTTGCATCACGCATCATGTTATGTCACTCACTGTATTTTACGTCACTTGTCTTTTACGTCACTCGTATCTTGCATCACTCCTTGTATTATATGTATTTTCTTTAATTTTATGTCACTCGTATATTATGTCACTCCTTGTATTTTACGTCACGTTGCATTTTACGTCACTCGTTGTATTTTACATCACTCGTATTTTATGTCATTCCTTGTATTTTACGTAACTTGTATTTTAAGTAATTTGTTGAATTTTACATAATTTGTTGTATTTTACGTCACTCGCATTTTAATGCACTCATTGTCAGGTGTGCAGGAAGAAGGACCCAAACGCAGGCATGACATATAAGAGAACAAAAACTCTCATGATGGTGGAAAAACAGGAACATAAACAAAGATACAAACACTGGCTGAGGTAGACCAAGACTAGAATACATGACAGAACAGTGTTACTCACAAAACGATCCAACACAGGACAGAGCACACGAGGGAACAATAAAGAGGGAGAAATCAAGAGGTAAACGAGGAAGAAAGGTGAAGCATATTAACTAATACAAATGAACAAGGAGACAGGGTCTAGATGAGAGACAGGAGAGCACATGGCAAACAAACCTGACAGAAGTATGTGCTCACACCAAACACAATGACGAGACATGGAGCATGGGTATCCGGATCCCAACTCAGAACAAAACCAGACCGAAGAGTCAGCATCCAAACACCATGCTCCGAACATGTAAACACAGACAGGACAGAAGAGTGCACAGCAAGGAATAAACACCCAAAACCGTGCGCTCACACGAAAAAACACGGAACATGAGTGTCAGGGTCCTGTCACCACAATAAACATAACTGACAAGGTGACAGAACCCTGACACTCATGTTCCGTGTTTTTTCGTGTGAGCGCTTGGTTTTGGGTGTCTTAATTTACGTTACTTGTATTTTACTTGACTGGTATTTTACATCACTCCTTGTATTATATGTATTTTGTTGAATTTTACATCACTCGTATTTTACGTCACTCCTGAAAGTATCGTCATTTGTTGTAATTTACGTCATTTGTTGAACTGAACATAATTTGTTGTATTTTATGTCACTCCTTGTATTTTGCGTCATTTGTTGTATTTTTGTCACTTGTATTTTAAATCACTCCTTGTATTTCATGTCATTTGTTGTATTTTACGTTGCCCATATTTTATGTCACTCCTTGTATTTTACGTCATTTGTTGTACAGTATTTTTTGTCACTTGTTGTATTTTACATCATCATTTGTATTTTACAGGTACATCACTTGTGTTTGACGTAATTGGTTGTATTTTACATGGCTTGTTGTATTTCTATTTACTCGTTGTATTTTACGTCACTCATATTTACATCGCTCGTACTTTACATCAATTGTTGTATCTTACATAATTTGTATTTTGTATCACTCGTTCTTTTGTTGTTCTGCTGTGGAACCCCCCCTCACTGTCTCTGTGTGTGGCAGATGCCCCGTGGACTGTGCTCCTGGCCAACATCGATCCAGAAGCCACCAACGTGATCGTCAGGGGCCTGATCCCAGCACGCTCCTACCAGTTCCGTCTCTGTGCCGTCAACGACGTGGGGAAGGGCCAGTTCAGCAGAGAGACCGCACGGTGAGTGAGCGAGTCAGAATGCGAGAAACCTTCGGGTCACATTTTCTGTTATCACAGTCTGGTTCTCTTTAAGCCTGAGGTTTAGGACTTCATTCTGAGAGATACACTGTTGACAAAACACTTTGTTGCTCAAGGGCCTGAACACATCCCAGGAAGATAGCGTCGAAATACCAACTTACTGCTTACTGAAAAGTCTACAGTATACTGTCTACTGTTTTAAAAAATAAAAAAGTGAAACATGAATAAGTGAAAGAGGCATTATTCTACGATACATTTTCAAACAGTATTATGTTCAAATTTTTCACATGATCTTACTATGTTTGTCACAAGACCTCATCACTTACAGGGTTAAATATGTGAGTGGCTTCCAGTTATCTTCTGAAATATACTGTGTAAAAATGGATATAAAGTCACCAGTGAAGGTGATCAGAGTTATCTTGATGTTCATTTCCTGCAGCTCAAGATTTATTAGTCACATGGCATGTATGGCTCAGGTGATTGTCTCAAAAACTTCTGTGATTCCTATGGCAGATTTCAAATCGCATACTTCTGCGCCAGCCAAGCAACTGCCATTGAGTTAAATGGGAATGCTAACGGGTAGCTTTTCTTTGTGCATTATGGACCTTTTTGGTGCAGTCCTGTGCGAGACTCGCACTTTAGCACAGAAGAGTGCCCACAAAGGCCCGGCAAATGTGTAAAGGCTTTCATATTGTAGACTCGCAGTCCGTATGAGGAGTGAAGCAGTGCACAATTCAACTGATTCTCTGCCTGCAGCCCACAGTGCTGTAGAGAAATGGAACGGAGCACAGAAAGATTTTAGCAGCTTTTGTACGACTGCTCCCCTCTCTGTCTACTACAGCATTACAAAGAGCAGCAAGTGACTTACGCACTCTGATCCCATGGGAAAGCTTCTGATGTCTGAGACACACGCACATATGAAAGATCTTGATGCCCCAAAAACCGAGAAAATGCCAAACAACATTTCTGCATGAAAATTATGTGTTTGTGCATCAATATTCATAATCTCCTTGTGTCTAAGGGATGCCGCAATGAAGGAAGCAGCCGTTCACAGATATTTTTTCCTCGTAATCTGATTGAACAGTTAGATTTTAGCAAGAGTTTCTTCGGATCAGCCGGAAAGTGTAGTGAGTACACTGCGATACGGCGGGAGAGAGACTGATTGAAAATGGAAAAGTCAAGCTCAAATCAATGTTTGAGGATGAGATCGGAAAGCGTGAGGAAAGTAAACATTCTTTGTCAGCCTGCAACATCCTGCGCATGCTCAACTGGGGCAAATCATTAATCAGCCAAAAGTCCTCAACAGATTGGGGAAATATATAAAAAAAAACTGTGGTGCTGATGCAATGCCCCATCAAGAACTAAAATCCATGTGGGCAAAAATGAAAAACACACTATTATTAAATGTTATATGGTTCTCCAAAACCCTACTTGCAACTAAAAGTCAAAAAATCATTTTCTTATTAACTATTTTTGGCTACAACAAGGTACATTGACTTGAGGTGCAAAATGACATAAAATATGAAATGTGACCAAATTAAATTTATGCTTAATACAAGAAACAATATAAACAAAAACAATTTAAGAAAAATAAACTTTCCCTTTGAATCACTGGAATTTTTTTAGTTAGGTTTATGTTTAAAACAAGAAAAAAACTATTTCCCAACGTGGTTAGAAAGTTAAACTTGTTTTCCCTTTGAATCAAGTTTGAACTTAAGATACAGTATGTTCTCTGAAAACAAGTCTGTAAGATCTTAGGCAAAGTAAATGTATCTTGTCCTGAGAATATTTAGATATTTTTACTAGACTATCTTGTTTTGAGAATATTTAGATGTTTTTACTGGAATACAAGACATTCTTTTGAAGTATGACTCCTAATTTAGCGTGTCCATTAGCTCGTGTGTAAAACCCTAATCCGTTCATTCCCACAGTCTCTTGAGCACAAGCTAACACCAAATCTATTCTCTCAACTAACAACTTCCACTCAGTTTGCAACTTACATATGCACAGATCAGAAGAATTGTGGGGGGGGTTGACATAACAATGTGCGGAGCGCTGTGCTGCTCAAGGATCTACGTTTCTTACTTTGATCCTAAAACACTGCGCTTAATCTCAGCCACAGAACTGCAGCTCTCACACAGGAGATATCAAGATGTCAACTCAAATAGATTTAAGGATTCTGGATCTTTTTTTTCTCTATGGCATTAGCCAATTTTTGCCTCTGCATCTGATCATCTTCATGCTGAGAGAGAGCACGTACCTCGAGGGCCGGCGCTCAGCTTCCGAAGGAGACTGAGAATCAGGGTTACTATCGTTATTCACTGCCAACTCATGCATTATAACGACACGCATGCATACACACATCTGTGCAGACAGCAGGTCCGTAATCTTTCTGTAATTAAAGCATTTAATATTTACAGCTAAAGTGTATCCTGTCTCTCCGTCTTTCTTTAAAAAAATATTTTTGGGGTTTTCACCCCTTTATTCGATAGTACATTGAAGAGGGAAATTATGGAGGGAATGGAATCAGAACATGCTGAAGCCCAGACTCGAACCTGTATCAAAAGCATGAACACTATGGCTCTAATACATCAAGAGCACATCTCTTCCAGTGCATACCACAACTCTGTCATAGCTGTTTCTTATGTTGTTAAAACCCCAATGAATCAATGTTGGAGTTTTGGCGCTTCTACAGCAATGTTAGTACTGCCCCAACAAACGCCAAACTTAAAAATTATTATTTTTTTCTCCCCTTTTCACCCCAATTTGGAATGCCCAGTTCCTAATGTGCTCTAAGTCCTCGTGGTGGTGTAATGGTTCGCCTCAATCTGGGTGGCAGAGGATGAATCTCAGTTGCCTCCGCATCTGAGACTGTCAATCCGCACATCTTATCATGTGGCTTGTTGTGCGTGTTACTGTGGAGATGTAGTGCGTGTGGAGGCCCACGCTATTCTCTGCGGCATCCATGCACAACACACCACGCACCCCACTGAGAGTGAGAACCACATTAGGAGACCTGGCTGGAGTCACTCAGCATGCCCTGGATTTGAACTCACGACTCCAGGGGTGGTAGTCAGAGTCAATACTCACTGAGCTACCTAGGCCCCCCAAACTTCAAACATCTGATTGTTGGCTGTTAACAACCAAATATGATTAACGCCTTTATTCAGTGTGACTTATTTTAATTCTAATTTATTTATTCTGAGAATTCAGCCAGAGGACAGCAATCCAGTGCCAAAAACATATTACTCACGAGATTATGTCCATAAAGTATGGGGAAAGTTGATATTTTTAATTATTGCAGATCAGCATTGAGTTCAGTGTTTGTATTTTACTTGCGATTTGATGCAGTTTGAGAAATATAGAATGAAACACTTTTGTGTGAGTGAGAAGAGCGCTGCTGCACAAATCTAATCTATCGTTTAAAAAAAAAAAAAGCTGTGTTCCAGTCATTTTGAACCGGACGACTTTTTTTCTACAATTTTTATTAATTTATTTTATTTTTTATTTTTTGCTAAATCCAGTTGGAATAAAATTACTTGACTTTGTTCACATATGGTATCTGAAAACACACACAAAAATTAGACCATTTTCTTAAAAAAAAAAAAAAAAAATGTTTTTATTTCAATTTGTATCATTTGTTGTGTTCCCGGTCAAAAATGACCGGCCTTTGGAAATGAATTGATTAGACAAAAAAAATTAGAATTTTTTTCTTATAGAAATATTAAGTGTTCAGGAGCATCCCAATCTTTAGATGAGCACATATGTGGATGTGTGATTACACACAAAGTCCTGGGACATGTGCACACACACAACCCACACACACAAACAATGTGTGTTGAGCACCATTTCATGTCTTTCCATGTACATTCATTGAGGAATATTTCAAGATCTACTTATCATATTATGTTGCGTTTGAGCTTGTTTGAATTGGGATAGGCTGCTGTAAGTTACGATATGTCATTTTCTATGTTATATGTATGTTTCAGGAAGTAATAAGGAAAAACATGCCAAAAACCCCTCCATTTTATTATATTTATGTGTGTCAGTGGGAATTTCATACACTAATACTCACTGCAGTTTGGCCTCTGAATGAAACATATTGGCTCATTGGATTTTAATAATTGAGACCTTTCCAACAATATATAACACATGGCTATCTCAACTTTTTTAGGGTTTTACCAATTCTGAATATAATTGTTGTGATAACAAATTTGCAAATGATGAGAACGAAACAGTTCTTATTTGTCAGCAAATTAAAAAGCATCATTTAAGAATTGGAAGGGTCGGATATATGCATTGTAAAGTCCACCAAGGCAGTTGCGCCTGTTGGTTTTCAGTTCTATAGAGTTGGCAGCGAAGTGTCAGGGTTCAGCCACTTCTATTGATAATGTTTTTATTGTCTTTGTGGCTGAACTCTGACACTTATGTTTAGTGTCTTGTTTAGTCTGTGTGAGAATGCATGGCTCACCCTTTTGGCATTGTCATGCATTCTCTTGTCTTGTTGTTTATTGGCACAAGTGCATTGCTCTTATGTCATCCTTGAGGCATGCACTCGTGTCAATTGTTTGTGTCTGTCTCTTGCGACAGCGGATGCGCTTCGCGTTGCGCACGCTTTGTGCTGCACGTCCGGGTCCCGATCCATTGTCATGTTGTGCTGGGGTTCAACCACTTCTGTCTTGGTACCTGTTTATTTGTGGCCGAACCCTTGCACAAATGTCCCATCTCTTCTGTCATTTGGCATGGGCACATGTTGCCTTGTAGTCTCTGGCGATATGCGCTTGTGTCATTCGTGTGTTTGTGTCTGTGAGAGCGTGTGCCTTTGGTTTGTTTCCATATTGCCATGTGTCTCTCAGTCTTCCGTCATATCCTGCCTCCTTGTCTGCTCATTATTAGTTCATTTGTTTCACCTGCCACTTGTTAACCTTTTGATTTCTCTCCCTATATTAACTCCTTGTGTATGCTGTCCTTTGCTGGATTGTTTCGTCTGCTCCTGTTGTCATGTGCTCGTGTTTGTTGTCTGCCTTCCCTGTCGGTTCAGTACTTCTAGTATTTATTCTAGTTTGGATTTGTTTGTTTTCTTTTTCTCCATCAAGAGACTTTTTGTTATGTATGTTTTCTGTTTATTAAAATAAAAGCTCATTGTTTGCCTATCTGCGCTTGGGTCCTTCTTTCAACATCTTGAACCATGACAGAACAATCCAGGAAATTCTGGACCCAGCAGAGGCACAATGGGCATCTTCATTTTTCCATCTCCCCTCACTGACTTTTCCATCCGTCAGCACATGATTCAGCTCATACACCTTCGCAGTGTCCGTCAGACTGATCTGAAAGAGGTTTATAACATCTGCCTCGATCAACCTCGCAGTCAGGGGGAGATGGAGAAGCTGGGGCATTTGGGCTTTTGGGACTTTGTTGACCATCTCTTTGAGTGCAGTGAGTCTGCACTCCCATTCCAGGAGGGGTTTCCCCAGGCGGACAATACCATCATCCCACCCTCAATAAGCCCAATCCCCAGTCCTCCTATGACCCATAAAAGGAGGAGGAGAAGGAAGAACAGGTCAGCTGCAGCCCTCCGCTCGTTTCCGCTGCCGACTGCCAGGAGGCGGCAGCCATTCCTGCTGCCGTCTGCCAGGATGCAGCGGCTGTTCTCATTCCAGTTCTCCTGGTGGTCGGCAGCATTCCTGGACATGGGGGCTGTTCCCCAGTCGCTGCCAGCACTCATGGCCACGGATGCCTTTCATCAGTCGCTGTCAGCATCCTCGGCCACAGAGGCCGCTCTCCTGCTGTTGCCAGCATCCTCGGCCATGGAGGCCATTCTCCTGCTACTATCAGCGCTCCCGGCCATGGAGGCTGTTCCACAGTCGCTGCCAGCACTCCCGGTCACGGAGTCCGTTCCCCTGTCGCTGCCAGCTTTCCCACCCATGGAGGCCGTTCCCTAGTCGCTTCCAGCACCCACGGCCACGGAAGCCATTGACAAGCCTGTCCAGATCCCTGTGGTCATCAAGCCTGTCCAGTTCCCTGAGGCCATTGAAGAGCCTGTCCAGTTCCCTGAGGCTGTTGACGAGCCTGTCCTGTTCCCTGTGGCCATCAATGAGCCTGTCCAGTTCCCTGTGGTAATCAAGTCTGTCCAGTTCCCAGAGGCCGTTGACGAGCCTGTCCTGTCCCTGTGGCTGTCGAGGAGCCTGTCCAGTTCCCTGTGGCTGGTCCTGACCTCTCCCCAGTGGCCATAACCCAACCTGCTCTGCCTATTGTGTCTTTCCAGTCAGCCCTGTTGAAGTCTTCTCCCTGGCCACTGGACTCAGACCCTCTCCTAAAATGTCCCCCTTTGCCACCTGACCCTGACCCACTCCAGAAGCTTCTTCCCTGGGTGCTTTGTCCGGTCCTGGCCTTAAAACTTCCATGGCCACCTTACCCACTCCTGAAGCTTCTTCCCTGGGTGCTTCATATGGACCTGGCCTTAAAACTTCCACCTTGGCCTCCTGACTCTGTCCCTAGTGCAGAGCCTCCATCCTGGTTTCCCCCACCCTCCCTCTCTGGGTCTGTCCTGCCGGCTCCTCCCTGGCCAGTCCCACTGACTCTGCCCTGGTCTGTCCCACTGGCATCATCATGGACTGTCCTGCTGGCTCTTCCCTGGTTTCCCTCCTTTCCATCCCTTTCTTTTGTTCTTTCTGTTCTGTGTTAGTATCTGTTCTGTGTGTCTTGTCTTGTGTTGGATGTCACCCTTGTGGGACACCAGGAGCCGTCCCTTTTAAGGGAGGTAATGTCAGGGTTCAGCCACTTCTGTTGATTATGTTTTTATTGTCTTTGTGGCTGAATTCTGATACTCATGTTTAGTGTCTTGTTTAGTCTGTGTGAGAATGCGTGGCTCACCCTTTTGGCATTGTCATGCATTCTCTTGTCTTGTTGTTTATTGGCATGAGTGCATTGCTCTTATGTCATCCTTGCGGCATGCACTCATGTCAATTATTTGTGTCTGTCTCTCGCAACCTTGGGCAAGCTTCGCTTTGTGCCGTGCGTCCGGGTTGCGATCCGTTGCCATGTTGTTGCATGAGGTTTGGCCACTTCTGTCTTGGTGCCTGTTTATTTGTAGCCGAAACCTCGCACAAATGTCCTGCCTCGTCTGTCGTTTGGCATGGGCGTAAGCTGCCTTGTAGTCTCTGGCGATATGCGCATGTGTCATTTGTGTGTTTGTGTCTGTGAGAGCGCGTGGCTTTGTTTTGTTTCCGTATTGTCATGTGTCTCTCAGTCTTCTGTCGTATCCTGCCTCCTTGTCTGCTCATTATTAGTTCATCTGTTTCACCTGCCCCTTGTTAACCTGTTTGTTTTTTTTCTCTCTGTGTATGTGTATGCTGTCCTGTGCTGGATTGTTTCATTTGCTCCTGTCATCATGTACTCGTGTTTGCTCTCTGCCTTCCCTGTCGGTTCAGTACTTCTTGTATTTATTGTAGTTTGGTTTTGTTTGTTTTCTTTTTCTCCATTGAGAGTGTTTTTGTTATGGATGTTTTCTGTTTATTCAAATAAAAGCTCATTGTTTGCCTATCTGCATTTGGGTCCTTCTGTCAACATCTCGAACTATGACACGAAGTTTACCTCATTGTCATGGCAACAGTTCACAATCAGATTACATCAGAGTTTGTTGGAAAATCATACCAGAGTGCTCAAACAAAGCAGGATACGACAAACGGCAACTGTAAAGGTTCAATCGGTAAAAACAGACGCCAACGAATGCCAACAAGGTGATAATCACTAATCCAACATAATCCAACAGCCATTGAATATTAGTGTTTACTGGTGTTTGTTGGCATAGGGTCAGTATGAACTGGCCTTTAGTCCATTTCTTTTAGTTCACTTCACTTCACTTTTATTGTCACACAACCATATACACAAGTGCAATAGTGGGTGAAAGTCTTGGGTGCAGTTCCGAGCAACATAGGAGTCATGACAGTGATGAGACATAGATGAGACATATACCAATTTACAATAAACAGATTTACATATCACAATTTACATATCTAATATACACATAATTACACACAACACAATATACAAATAATAATATACAACATACAATATACAAGTCACACAATATAGAATACACATTATACAATAAAAATAGTATATATAGTATATATAAAATATACAGTAGGTTGTATTGTACTGTATTGACGTTCAGGCTGTCGGTTGATAGTCAGTTGCCAGTGTGTTGTTAAGAGAGAATATAATTTATGACAGTCCAGGGTGAGATAATAAGATTAATAAAGTGCAGTGCTGATGTATATTGATCGTGAGAGATCAAGAGTTCAAAAGTCTGATTGCTTAGGGGAAGAAGCTGTCATCAATTCAGCTGGTGCGGGTCCTGATGATGTGATACCGCCTGCCTGATGGTAGCAGTGAGAGCAGCCCATGGCTTGGGTGGCTGGAGTTTTGAGGTCATCTGTGCTAGTTCACTCCTTAAAGTTGATAAAATTAACTTTTAGCAGATATTCACATTTAAATTTGACAGTTTTTATCATCAGGGAAATGGACCATGAGTATTGATGACTCATCTTGCACTACACAAATTTTTGCCCATTCAAATGCACTCTAGAATTAGAATTTACACCCCCTCTGTCATCAACAATGGACTAGCAAGTAGCAAATTATGATTCATGACTGTGATGTAACTAAAGTTCATTGGCTACTTAAAAAACAGAAAAAAGGGATGAGCCCTTCAGGATGTCCTTAAAAAAAATTAAAAAAAAATAAATAAAACTGTGCTAGTCAAGCAGTTTCATTGGGTCTTCAATCTCTTTTGTGCTCTCTCTCACATTCTCCCTTTCTTAGAGTATCATTACCCGAGGAGCCCCCCAGTGCCCCTCCTCAGACCGTTATAGCCAGTGGCCGAACCAACCAGTCTATCATGATCCAATGGCAGCCGCCATCCGAGAGCCACCAAAATGGGCCCCTTCAAGGGTACATAATCAGGTGAGAGAACCCTGGGACTCTTACATCTACACAATCCAGCTGCACTAAGCAAAACTTCATCTTCTAGATTAGACCCTGCCTGGCCTGGTTTATGTCCCATTGGAACCCATAGTGTCCACTCAGCAAGATTTCCCAGTGTATTCCTTAAAATCTCAAAAGTTATGGTGCAGACCATTTTTAATGCTGTTCCCACCATTCTGCCCAGGTACTGTCTGTCTGGCTTGCCAGTGGACTGTCAGATGAAGAACATCACCAACCCAGATCAAACAAACCTTCTGCTGGAGGAACTCATCATTTGGACCAACTATGAAATCGAGGTGGCCGCTTATAACGGGGCAGGACAGGGCATCTACAGCCCAAAAGTCACGGAATGGACCCTGCAGGGTGGTGAGGGCCACGGGAGCTTTTTACTTAAATACATTTAACCAGTGGGGTGGCTGTACCAAGCTGTACGGCATTCTTGTTTCTCCAACAGTATGATGTTGTATTGATTGGAGAATGCAGATTTGTTTTCTTCTACACTGCAAAAATAAAGTTTTCAACCAATGTTTTTGTGTTGCTTTCCAGTGAAAATATCTAAACATCCTTAAAATTAATAATTTATTTTAGAAGCAAAATAGCTTATAATATTTATCTTGTTTTCCAAAAAATGTAACAACATTTTGGGAGGTTTATGCTTAAATCAAGAAAAAAGAATATTTTTTGTCAAAAAGTTATATATATATATATATATATTATTTTTTTTAAAGCACAAATACCACTAAACTTTGCCAGATTTAATTGAAAGAAGTCTTCATATCTTGTTATTTGGCTTCTCAAGTAAATGTATCTTGTTTTAAGGATTTTGAGATGTTTTACTGGAAAACAAGACAAAAATACTGAACAGAACATTATGTATTCACACTTTTTTATGACTTCCCTGTTGAAAAGACCAGCACACTTCATGAAATCCTATTCTGAAAGAGTATTTTTGTCTCGCTTTCCATTAAAATATCTAAAAATCTGAATGATTTTAAAAATCAAAATGTGAAGCAACACATCACTGTATAGGATATTTAGTCTTATTTTCACTTCAGGTACAAATTATTAATTGGAAAATTGGAAAAACTCTGCCAGAGCATTAAGATAAAATACATTTACAGTACTGTGCAAAAGTTTTAGGCGCTTGTGAAAAATGTTGCATAGTGAGGATGTCTTCAAAATTAATGCCATAAATAGTTTTCATTTATCAATTAACATCATACAAAGTCCAGTAAACATAAAAAAGCTAAATCAATATTTGATGTGGCCACCTTTGCCTTTAAAACAGCACCAATTCTCCTAGGTACACCTGGACACAATTTTTCTTGGTTGTTGGCAGATAGGATGTTCAAAGCTTCTTGGAGAATTCACCACAGTTCTTCTATCTGTTTAGGCTGTTTCAATTGCTTCTGTCTCTTTATGTAATCTCAGACTGACATGATGTTCAGTGGGGGGCTCTGTTGGGGTCATGACATCTGTTGCAGGGCTCCCTGTTCTTCTATTCTAATCTTTTCTATTTTCAAATGTAATGTGTGAGAGTCTAAAATGTATTTTTCCTATTGACACACTAAAGCTGAAGATATAAATAACCATCTTAAGACAAATGCTTTTGTGAAACATCTTATATATCTAAGAATTTTGCACAGAGCTGTATTTTAAAGACACATTCTCTGAAGTCTTAATATCATATGCAGTGTTGCTTCTCAATTGAATCGATCTTGATTTAAACATTTGTAGACATTTGTACTCCAAAACAAGTAAATAAGAAATCATTACAAACTCATTTTTGCAGTGCTTTGCTGATCACCTGGTGTGGTGGTTACACTTTACAATGAGGTTATATTTGTTAAAAGAATATTCTGGATTCAATACAAGTTAAGCTCAATGGACAGCATTTGTGGCGTAATGTTGATTACCACAAAAATTAATCACAACTCCTCACTCCTTTTCTTTAAAAAAAAATTGTGGAGGGTTTAAAGACAGAAATGTAAATCTTATAATTTTATAAAAGCACTTACATTAATCCTTTTGTTAAAACATGTGTATTATTTGAGCTGAAAAGTTGTTTAAATCGTAATTTTTTACAGTAATTTTAGGGTTTGTTGACATTTTATCGTCATGGAAACAAAGTTGTAAAATTGGCTATAACTTTACACAGAAAAGGTTAGTAAGCGATTTTATCACACTAAAATCATGTTTACATGCATATTGTTTACGTCTTGTTGCTATACTTTTGAAAAAGTGAGTATTTTAACATAAAAAGGAGTCAAAATTCATTTTTGTGGTAATCAACATTATGCAACAAATGCTGTCGACTGAACTCAACATGTACTGAACCCGGAATATTCCTTTAATGTTGGTAAATGCATTAGGTACTATGAACAAACAATGAACAATATATTTTTACTGCATTTATGTATCTGGGTTAATGTTACTTTATAAAAATAGAATTTTCAATAATTAGTTCATGTTCATTCATAATGCATTAACTAATGTTAACAAGTGCAACCTTTTATTACAAACATTATTAGTTTATGTTGAAAATGTACCATATTAACCATAATTAATAAATGCTGAATAAGTATTGTTCATTGTTAATTTATGTTAACTAATGTAGTTAACTAATGTTAATCATTTACAACCTTGTGCTTTGAATGCTGATTCCCATCAAATGCTCCTGGTGTGATGGTGTCCCCAACAGGCTACTAGCTAAACCAGCAAGTCTTCATTACTAAGCCAGCTTCTGCTGGTTGAACAGATCATCAGCAATCTAGCATCAACCTGCCTGCTGGTCTAAACTGCTCTTTGATTTCCCTCGCCATCTCACACTCTGTTCAAATCTCTTCTTTTAAAGTGCCCACAGTCCCACCAGGGAATGTTCAGGCAGAGGCTGTCAACTCCACCTCATTCCGTTTCACATGGAGTGCCCCAAGTCCTCAGTTCATCAATGGCATCAACCAGGGATACAAGGTGAACGTCCATCCACTGCCCTCTAGTGGTCAAGCCCAGGACACCATTACTTCCAATATATGTCATGCTGAGTCAGCAGCATGGCTCATATTGGCTTTTGCTAAGCGATAGCAGTCACACCTGTCCAATTTTGTACTTTATATTCTAACTTTTGATAGCTGTTGGCATGGGAACCAGGCCAAGAGGAAGAAGTTACTTTGGTTACGGTGAGACCCAATTTTCAAGACAGCATTAATGTAGGTTACATCACCGGACTGAAGAAGTTCACAGTGTACTTCACCTGCGTGCTGTGCTTTACCACGCCGGGAGACGGACCTCGCAGTCCTCCACAGCGTATACGCACACATGAAGACAGTGAGTGTCCTTTTTTTATGTACTATGTGCATCTTCGCCCACGATTTGACCTGTTCAGGCCTGCAGGTTGCTGTTTAAAGACCCCATGAAATCGAAATGGCAGTTTTGTGTCTTTTCAGCCATGTCTGTTGGATTTATAGTTTACTGATAGTTCACCAGACAATACAAATTCTGTAATCATTTACTCACCCTAATGTTATTCCAAACCCACATAACTTTCTTTTTTATCTGTGGAACACAAAAGGAGATGCTAGGTAGAATGTTAGGGATTGATAACCTCAGTCAGCACCCTTACATAAAATGGAGAGTTTCCGCAAAATTGTTGCAAACTTGTGCAAATTCACCACTCATTATTTTACATGCAAATGAGCTTGTTATTCACCGCAAATGTTTGCCAGAAGTTTGCAGCTCTTCACCGGTAGTGCTGAACCTGCAGTAAATCTTTGGCGACGTAGAAAAGTTTGCCGTAAAACTCATTTGCATGTGAAAATTAATGAGTGGCAAATTTGTGGAAAGTTTGCAGCAAGTTTGTGGCAACTTTAGTGTTTTTTGTATTGCACCTTTTTTCCAGTCAATGAAAGTGAATGGTGTCTGAGGCTGTCATTCTACCTAACATCCCCTTTTGTGTTCTACAGAAGAAAGGAAGATTTGCTTAAATAATGACACAATTTAAATTTTTGGGTGAATTATTACTATAAGGTCAACTATATCCTAGTTCATTACTTAGTTTTGACAAAATAAACTTTTCTATCAGATATACTAATTTAAAAATGTACAGTCCTTCTCTTCCAGGAAAACGGAACAAAACTATTATTACTCATCTTGCACTCCAAACTTTTGATCCCCCTAACCAGGAGCAAATCATGGTTCATGGCTTTTGCGTGAAAACCAGTTTATTGGCTATTTAAAAAAGAAGGGTTGAGCCCTTCGATATGGCTCATTTTAACTCAATGTTTCAGTAGGAAATATATCAACACAGGAAAGAAAACTGCACTTGTCAAGCAATTTTATGGAGCCAACGTTGCACAAAAAATCAACATATACAGGAGTAGTCATTTGTATGAATATAGTCCTCATTTGTCTTGGAATAAACAACGTAATTGATATTGTGTGATAGTAAACTTATATAGATATGAAATAATACAAAAACGTCACTAACGACCCTACATAATTTTGGTAATTAAAGGGATAATTCTCCCACAAATTAATTATGAATTCTCTCATAATTAGGGTTGGGAACATTCTTTAAAAATACCAGAATCATATGATGTTCGTGACTTTCGGTTCCGTTAACGGTTCTCCTGCGTGCAATTTTCCGACCGATGCGGCTGGAACATCATCCTGAAATACTCTGACAGTGTTTCCAGCAGTGCATTTCTACAGCAGTGCTGCCCTCTACAGACTCTACAGCGTAAAACACACAGTTCTAACAGTGTATTTGATTCCCGACTGAACGACTCTCGAGCTGGCTCTTTTGAATCGACAGCACGAAACATATGCGCTTCCATTATAGTTAAATTCCCGAAAGAGCCATTCTAATGTGCCGGTTCTTTTGAATCGTCAGCGCAAAACATACAGTGCTTCCATTTACAGTCCGGAATACAAGTAATCTTATACTGATGTGCAAGTTATGAATGTCCAACTCAAAATTAAATAAGAACTGTTACTGTTTATTTAATGATGACCTGTGTCTCTATTAAATCAGTTGCAGTTACAGTAAATGCAGTTACTGACTGGTTGTACATATGAAAGTGTATAATTAAAAATACACAAGTTTTGTTGTAATAAGTGGAATTTTGTAAAATAATAAATATGCCATCACGTCTGTGTTCTCAGCCCCAGGACCTGTCGGTCATCTGAGCTTTACAGAAATCCTGGATACATCTCTCAAAGTGAGCTGGAAAGACCCACCTGAAAAGAACGGCATACTTACAGGTACCTTTAATCCCCCCTTTGGCAATCCCGTATGATCTTCTGAAGTGACTGTGTGCTCAACCTCTTCCTGTCTTGTGCCTGCAGGGTATCGCATTTCCTGGGAGGAATTCAACAGAACAAACACACGGGTCACACACTACTTACCAAACATGACACAGGAGTACCGGGTCACGGGTCTGACCGCCCTCACCACCTACACCATTCAGGTGGCCGGTATGACCTCTAAAGGTCAAGGTCAGCTGTCCTCCTCCACCATTTCCTCCGGTGTGCCTCCAGGTTAGTTCAGTTTGTCTGTTTCTAATGTTTTATGATGAAGTACCCAGGGGGTACTAAGAGGGATAGTTCACAAAAATATTAACATTCATCACCATTCACTCACCCACATGATTTCCTAAACCTGTATGACCTTCTGTTTCCATGGGGCAAAGAAGTCATATGGGTTTGGAAAAACATAAGTGAGTAAATATTTTTTTATTCATTTTAAGTAAGTTCGGTTACTGTTATATTTCGTTTTTACTTTGTTAAATCTTTAAAACAAAATAAAACAATAGATATGAAGAATTGATATTACTTATTGTGAATAATCTCTGATTTTCTCAATTCATTTTTATTTTTATAAAGTTGTGTGGATGACACTTGTAACAGAATATATGGTCTTTTTTCACAGCATAATTTTTTGTGTGTGAAAGTAACTTTACATTTATATATGATAATGCCAGTGTTCTCACTGTGTTAAAAAATCTGGAAATGTCTAAGAACTTTGTGATTTCCAAGCCAAAAAAAAGTACAATCTTTAAAAGCATGGAAAAGTCATCAAACTTTTTATAGAAAATACATATTTCTCTAGCTATGCTCAGCTCTAAATATTTAATCATTTACAAATTGCTCTTTGTAAGTGCAGTCTCTATCAAATTATTATTAAAATCCTTATCCAGTAATCACGAACAGCTGAAAATGTCAAGGAAATGTATTGGTCAAAAAGAAATTATATCCAGTATAATATGTTACAAAGAACATATTTTTGGTTTAGCGTCATACACCTGGTAGAGCATATTGCTTACCTCACAATGCCATGGGATCAAATCCCAGGGATCACACATGCTGATAAAATGTATGCACTGAATGCATTGTAAGTTGCTTTGGATGAAAGCTTCTGCCACATGAATACATGTACATGTACATGTAAGGTGATCTGAAGAGACTACTGAGCTTTATGTTCCTCTGAATGTTAACTTTCTACAGTGTGGCTTTATTAATCTTACTCTTGATATCACAGCTAGTGAAGGCACACTGAATGTGATGTTGTTTGTCAGTATAATTCATAACCTTCAGCCATCTCTTAGACACACGCAGAGAATAAACACTCTGTGAAACGAAACACTTTGAGACGATACTTTGAAGTTGCCTCCTGAAGATGCTGATAATGAAAGATCAGAATGCTGGATGGATCACACTGTTTTGAAATCAACCCTATCTTGTCTCACTTTTTGTTACCCATGATGCTAATTTGTGAATGTCTGCTTGTGCATGCGAAAATTAACTGATGGCAGACAGAAATGTGTCTCATGCAAATAAGAGTAAAATGTGCATCCATTTGATTCTGAAAGCATTTTTTCAGCTAAAAACAATGTGCACTTCATCAGTAATTTTGTCTTGTTATCCAGTAACATTTCCAAACATCCTTAAAAAATGATACATATACTTGAAAGCAAAATTTCATTAGATATTAATGACTTGTTTTAGAGAGTTTTTCTTGAATTAAGTGTACTTTTCTTACCCCATTAGTAAATTATTTAGTCTTGTTTTAAGTATAAATGTTCTGTAACTAGAAAGTTTATTGAGGTTTCTGCTTAAAAAAAAAAAAAAAAATATTTGCCAATAGTGAATCTTGTTTTAAAGGAATATTCTTGGTTCAGTACAAGTTCAGATGATAGCAGGGATGGACTGGCAATCAGAAGCACCGGGATTTTCCTGGGGGTGCTGGTCTAGTAGTGGGCCGGTTGGTCGAAAAGAGGGCTGATGTGAAATTGCCCCATTCTTATTTGTTAAGCGCTGTCATTCATTGCTGCGCATGGGAAACACCAAATACCCCAAAAGTGAGACGAAACGGCGCTACCCGATTAAACTGTGCTGCACATCTGTCCATCCGCTGGCTGCAGCGCAAGAGCAGAGCTGGACTGGCCCACCCACTTAGTGCAAATGAACCTGTTCTGCACTCGCACCGCACTGTCCAACGGTAAACACAACATGAGAAACAGAGTCTTGGTGCAAGGCTCGTTGAAAACAGATTAAACAGACCGAAATTCTAAACAGCAGTGACGAGGTAAAGAAAACATTGTGTCATTCACGACGGTAATTACAGGCTTTTCAATCCACACATCACCATTACACTGCAGTTAGTAACACTAACTGTAGAAACTATTGTGTTTTAGCAGAACTGGTGTATTTATAATAAATGTTACTATTATTATAATAATAATATATATTGCAGATAATGGGAATGTAAATCACTTTTTTGGCAGTTGTTTTTTTTTTTTTAAGTTTCTACATGGATATTTTTTTTCATTACAAATTCCATAATTTGTTTTTTAGAAACCACAATTACATCTGGAAATGAGGAGCATGGTTTTACCTGTGATTACCAAAACCTTACTAATACCACTGTTAATCTCTGTTAAAACTTTTTAACATAAGCTTAAAAGCATTGGTCCCCATGAATTAAGGATAAAGCTATGAGTTTCTCTTCTGTAAATAGGTTCAGTTCCAATAAACTTTAATGGAAAAAGTTAACTCAGTAATTTAGAGCCTTACGAAAGATAAATATCAGGCTCTATTTTCGTGTCCGTGCTAAGCGCAGCGCTACACGCAACCACCGTGCACTACGTCTTATCCAATTTTCTTGAGAGCACTAATTCTAAGCACAATTTTCATGCCAGTGCAAAGGCAAGCGGGCATGGGTGGGAGTGTTTGCGCTGTCTGTGGGTGTATGCATGCAAACTGTGGGTGTATTGTACGTTAATGAAGTGGCACAAAGCGCAATTTGTTATTTTCCTGAGAAATAGTTCATTGTGCTAAGATGTTTCAGAAGCACGTATGTTTTCAGCACAAAGTCCAAACTCAGTTCCTACATTTGCAGTTTGGAGATTCCACCAGCAGGTGGTAATACAGTTCATGTCCAATAAATAAAAATAAATTAGAACATCAAATTATTTCCCTGACAATCACTGTTGTAGCCGTTTTATGAAACAAAACTTTATGAGATTTGTGTTAAACTATCAATAGGTCATGGTTTATTTTTCAATTATTATTATTATGTTTATATTTACAATTGTATTAATTATATAATTTGTATTAGTATTTTTCCACTTGTTGTCGTAGAGTGATTTGTAAGTCACTGCAAAAGGGGCCGGTGGAAAAAGTTGGAGAGGACAAAATATTTGGATTTGAGGAGGTCGTTATATAATTTTGTTTTATCACTTTGTTATTTTGATTATATTTTCGTTTCATCTGAAGTATAATTTGAATTTAGAAATATTTTTGGTTTAAGTTTTTTGTGTTTCAATAAAAGAATTTAATTTTTTAAGCAGAATCGGCCGGTAGAAGTGAAGTGTGTGCAAAAAAAAAAAAAAAAAGAAAAATGATCCCTCGATTCAAAGCTTAACCTGGAAGGCCGAGACATTCACTGTTAATACTAGCCATGATTTGTGTGTCACTTGATCTATATGATTAATAATGCTTACATTCTTTATAATTTAATGGTGTATATCCAAATCCTGACAAGAACCACATTTTCAATGCGTATAAAGGTCTTTGTCAATGATGTGTCACTGATATTATAGACATTCAATAAGGATGGATGTCCATATTTCTATTCTTCTAATTCATTGCACACAGACCATTTACTCTACCAACTTCTTATGAATGTGCTGTCTTTGTTTATATTGCTGGTGCTTGACTGGGAATGGACTATATAGGACACAGATGGTGCAATAACCGGAAAAGAACCTCAGAATTAAATTCCACTCGACCCAGACCATTAGTGCTTTGGATGTGCAATTTCGCCAAACCCATTTGAGCCTAGACTTGGTGCATGCTTGCACGAAAATACAGAAACTTGACTTTTGAGCTTTTGATTTTTCGCATAGCGCTGTGCTTCGTGCTAACGCTCTTAAAATAAGGCCATAAGTGTAAATGAACTTTTTACTGATTTCATTGTTGTTATTTTCAGTAATTCACATCTGCATCCCAACTAAATGCTTTACTGTGCATTTCTATGTGACAAAAATATGCAATTTTAATATTGTTAGCTGCATTTGTGATTCAATAATATCACTATTATTTAGCGAAAATATCGTGGGGGAACGTATGGGCCGGTTCGGCTGAATAATTCCAGGGCTGATTTTTTGTCCGAGTCCTGCCCTGGTTGACAGCATTTTTGGCATAATGTTGATTACCACAAAACATAATTTCAATAAAAATAAAAAGAAAGCAAAATTGTGGTACAGCAAGGCATTATGCATTATGTTGTCATTACAACAGAGTTGTACATTTGGATATAACTTTAAACAGTAAAGGTAACCAATTTTATTACACTAAAATAATTTTCACATTTATAATGTTTACTATATTTGTTTTACAGTGTGTATTGTAATGTATACAGACTGGCCCCATTCACTTCCTTTGTAAGTGCCTTCAGAATGTTTAAAGTATGTTCATATTTTTAATGGAAAATTACTTGTCAAAAATATTGATTAAGAAAACTAAGAAAGATTAATTGCAGGGTACTGTATGGTGTGACTATTCCTACAGCAGAAAATAAATTCAGTGGAGGGTATTGTGACTTAATGTGAATAATATTGTTCCAAGTCCTTTACTTGGGATTCATTTTTCCTTCTGGGCCAATTCTACCATTCACTCTTGCACTTTGTCATCTCTCCCATTACCAAAGAGATGCCTGGACCTCCCACCAATATCGCCATCTCCAACATCAGCCCACGCTCGGTCACCCTGCAGTTCAAACCGGGCTATGACGGAAAAACATCCATCTCACGCTGGCTGATAGAGGCTCAGGTAGTGCAGAAATTACATGTTGAGTATTCTGCTCAAGGAATAACCTAAAGTGTCAGTTTTTATCATGCATCATTGATCTGTCCCCTTTCTCGCTCGTTCAGATTGGTGTTATTGGAGAAAATGAGGAGTGGGTCATGGTCCATCTGTTGGCCAATGAGCCAGATGCACGATCCCTTGAAGTCCAGGGCCTGAACCCCTACACTTTCTACAGGTCTGTTCACTGTGGCATGTTGATTTCTCAGATCTTGTGACAGATAGACTTTTTAGGCTGTATCAAAACTTAGCATTTGATTTCAGGTTCCGAATGAGGCAGATCAATATAGTGGGTACCAGCCCACCCAGCCAGCCATCCAGGAAGATCCAGACCCTACAGGCCCCTCCTGATATCGCCCCAGCAAACATCACTCTCCGCACGGCCAGTGAGACCAGCCTGTGGCTCCGATGGGTGGTATGTATTTGTCATGGAATTTGGTTGATAGACCAAGAGTACAGTAAATGTACATGCTTCTTATTGTTTGTGGAACTGATTATGTGTTGCGCTGCTTTTTGAGGCATGGGACAAAAGAGGCTACAAAAGTAAAGCAATAAAAGTTTCTGTGTCAGGAAATCATTTTGGATTCATCTGTAAAACATATGACTGTACACATTTATGTACACATTGAGAGTAGCAAGGAAGAACACATTTTGTGAGGAAATTAAAGAAGTAGGAGTTTACATTATAAAGTAAATTAATACCTTTGGAAAATAAAATGTTTATTATTATCACTATACCAATGACAAACCTATGAAAAGCTCTTACTATTGAACTCTTGGTAAGATCGACTTTACTTTTAGGGGTGTGCGGCAAAGCCATTACCTGTATTTGTATCTGTATATGTTCATTTGACAAAATTATCTGTATCTGTCTCTGTATTCGGATAGAACCGGGTGTGGGTGGGGCTTAAACCGGAAGTGCATCAAAACTAAATGAAACGCCAATTTTAAAATATACTCTTACATTTATAGTTTCTATTAATAAAATATGCCTTGTATATTTCTTTTCATAATAATAGCCTAATAATAATAATTGTATAATAATAATAACAATGCCCTGTGATGGACTGGACACCTGTCCAGGGTGTTTCCCTGCCTTCGGCCCGAGACAGCTGGGATAGGCTCCAGCACTACCCGTGACCCTGCATAGAACAAGCAGCTAGAGAAGATGAATAATAATAATAATAATAATTAATAATATATTATTATTATTATTATTATTATTATTATTATTATCGGCCCAGTAGCCCAATTATTATTTTAAAAATATATTATTTTTATATATATATAAAACTGTGGAATATGTTGTGGTTTCTCCTGGTATTTCTGATATTAATATCTGAATGAAACAGAATTTTCATTTGTCTGTGCATGTATAACAATATTATTCTGGAGGCAATAGGTGTCAAGCAAAATGTGAAATGTCAAGCACACATTTTGCAGTGAATAATAAATATAAATTCAGACATTAAAATAAATTTTAATTAAATAAATATAGCCTACAAACAAGTGAAAGTCCCGTAAGTCTATCAGAATTTTTTATGATAGGACACCATTATTTAGTTAAGTAATAATAATAATAATAATGTTACATTTATAAAGCACCTTACCAGAGTTCAAGAACACATAACATTCTCAAATTTAGCACAGTTTAATGAAGAAGGAAAAAAGGTTTCAGTTTCTTTGTTTTACATAAGCAGGAATATTCCTAATAGATGAAAACTCTATGGAGCATTTAAACCTTTATGGAGCATTTTAACTTTTTTCGGAATAAAGTCTTAACCTTAATCGCTGATGTGGATATAAATGTGGTCAACTTTAATAGACGGATAGACAAGCTCCGACATGAAATCATCACTTCAGGTCAGGAATTTAACATTGTGCTCAGGTTTAGGCTATAAATGAATACATGAGAATCATGTGTGAAACGTGTGATACATTAACACAGACATTTCAAGAAGTAGAAAGCGTATATGATGTCGTATCTTAGTTAATATTACACTTTACAAGCTGTAGGTGTGCACAATTAACAGAGACCGTGCCCATCCGATCTGAAATTACACCGTGTACATTTTCATTCATAAGGTGTACACTTTAGAAATATTGGCTGCACAGATTCATAAATTCATTGTAATTTTGGATATGTTTATTTAAAATGTCGCTTTATCCTTGTGCTTCTTGGATCGGTCAAACGAATATTTTTTTATATTATTCGGATGAATCCGTTAATCGTTTTGAAATCATTATTTGTGCCTTTCCAAATAAGGCATTTGGCTTTGGGCACATCCTTATTTACTATAAAGTTCTATTTCTTAAGTAAGGGAAAATGTACAGTCAGCCGGTTGTTATTGCAAAATAAACCCCAACGCAAACGGAGGGGTCTTGTATCACCCTGAAGGGGTTTATTTTGCGATAACAACCGGCTGACTCTACATTATCCCACTTATTACACAGCATCTAACGACATAAATAAATACATGAACAGAAAATATTGATTTGCATCGAAATTATGTAATTATGTGAGAAGGAATAAATCGTTCAACATCTAAAATCCACCTCCGGTTTACTTCTGTTGGATTATTTTGTAATTAATGACTGACTAATTGTTTTTCTGACAACTAATTATCCAGCTCATTAAAAGGCTACTTGCCAAATTAATAAATAAATGCACATTAAACATCGATTTGAGTTGAAATTATTTTATTAGCTTACTTGATGAGATCGAACAGTGATCCGAGAAGCAGGAGAGAAGGATCACAGTACCCGGATGAGTGGTCTGATATGTGAATGCGCAGTTGTTACTGAGCAATATCAGACTGTTAGATGGTGCTATTGACCAATCAGAATCGAGTATACCAGAGATCTGTGTAATAAAATTAGTTAATGCATTAGGTCTCATGAAGTAATAATGAACAATATTTTTACAACATTTATTAATCTTGGTTAATATGAATTTATAAAGTAGGCATGTTCGTTACTAGTTTATGATAGTTCATAATCCATCAACATATGCAACTTTTTATTTAAAAATTGTATTATTATGTTGAAATTCACATTAGCTAAGATTAATAAATGCTAATATATATATATATTGTTTGTTTTTAGTTCATGTTTACTAATGTAGTTAACTAATGTTTAAAACAACCTTATTGTAAAGTGTTACCAAAATAACAAATGTAGCATTGACTTTCAATTAATGAATGAGTTGAGTATGCAGGATGGTTTAAAATTAAATTTGAGATGCATCTAATGAATGTCATATTTTGAATATTACGCATGTAAATGGAGTAGCCATTTTGTTTTTCTGGTGTTCCTAGCTATTAATAGGACCCTATTAAAATAATAGAAAAACAAGAACAGTTTCTTTAAAATTTGGTTAATTGAGTTGACATAGCATGGTTGTGAAAGAAAATATAAGCACAATTTCTTAAAATTATAAAAATAAATAAATAAAACTCTGCAGAGCCTGTGTGACAATAACTACATTTCCATCCAAGGATTTTTTTGGGAAAAAGTTTTAGCGCATCAAAATTAAGCTGATGGAAATGCAAATTATCGCTAAAATTTCACAAGTGTCGACATAATATTTTTCCATTTAACTCTAGCGCATAAACTGTATGTCGATACTTCAAATGTCGCGAAAAACTGGTTTGGAAACACTTTTTGTCGAGAACATTGGAATTAACGCAAAAATGTAGTGTCACACGACAGAGTTTACCCCAATCGTTAGCCTGTGTTAATCATGACAACAGTATACATCCGTGAAATTTATTGTACGTGATTATGGATTGATCTTAACGGCGTATAGATCCGATGCTACAAACATGACACTTCCAGAAGTGACAAATATCTCGTATCATGCACATCGACAAGTGCACGGAGAACAAATGAATGGTCACTCTTTGTGATTAATTTAATCATGGTAGACATCCGTTTATTTATTAAAGTTGATTTTCCACATCATTCAAAATAATAGACGGCAGTCATGGAATTAGCCCACAGTACAAAAAACATATTATTTCTGTGCATAAAGATGTTTTAAATTAAAAATAAATACACAATACTAGGAGAAAAGCTTCAGTTTTTGGAACACTAACATATAGCCCAATTATATAAAATTATTGTTTTGCTTACTTTTGAAAAAATGCTGGCAAAATTCCCTGTATTAAATTAATTATCAAATGAATAAAGCATTAAATAAAATAATTAATTACCTAAGGAAAAAAATAATATTGTTAGGCCTATATAATTGTCTTTTCTTTACACAAACTTAAATTAGTCTTACCCTGTTCTGTAGATGAAAAAAGTCGGCTGAATGACATTCTCAGAATGTTCTACACTTTTTTCTAGACTAAACTATCAGAACTATTTGTCCAATGCCGGGTTCACTTTCAGAAAATGAGCTTTTTGAACATTTTAAAACTTTTACATATTTTAAATCTAACCCTCTTCAGATCACATATGCTGAGCTTCTTCAGAAAATGTAAATTGCATTATGACGCTAAAATTAATTTTAGATGACAATCAAGTTCAGTTGGTCATTAAAAGTTGCTAGACAAATATGCAGGACATAATGCAGTTGTGATGGCAATGCTTTAGATTAGATGATTGTTCAAAATAGCCTATTGAATATCTGGAATGTATCATCTGTAAACCCTGATATTATACCGCATCAGTTTTTCCCCCACTACTTGGCGCAGGTTGCCAGCTTGAACAGGGCCATGATGATTCACTTTCGGGTCAGAACCGGTGGCAGCCTGCGATAGGCACAACATCAGGACCAATATTACAGTCCTATCAGAAGGGCAACAGCTCCATTTTGACTGCAATTCCTCCTCTTCTGATTGCTTTTATTTGTGAAATTAAAATAACAGTAAGCTGTCTAATTTCAATGAATTGTCTCAATACTCTCCCCATTTTACCAAAACTTCGGAGGAAAAAAATTAGGGACATCTGGGAGTTGAAAGGTGCACAATTAACAATAAACACACATTGCTGTATGGAAACGGCTTAAGGGCAGATTTCTTTTGCGATAAACCAAAACTTATGCCACATAGTGTTTTTTAGGCATGACGTTCATCACCTGCATGAAGTTGGCCCCCCACCCAACGCAAAACGTCGGCAAAATAGTCTCAATCCTTTGTGCTGGTTTGTGCTGTAAAAAACTTTGGTTGTGCTGCTTCGGTTTTTTAGATATTAAAATAATATTTATAGGTCATTCTGAGGTCACTCAGCCCCCACCACATGCTCCAAATACACCCCAAATAGTCTCGTTTGTTTGTGCTTCATTTGTGCTGGTTTGTGCCGGTAAAAGTTTCGTTTGTGCTGCTTCAGTTTTTAAAGTATTAGACATTGAATTATAGGCGATGACGTCACCAGCCTCCCCACATGCTCCAAAATCACCCAAAATAGTCTCAATCGTTTGTGCTTCGTTTGTGCTGGTTTGTGCCAGTAAAAGTTTCGTTTTTGCGACTGTCTTTTTTTTAACAATACAGTTGAAGTAACAAGGTAAGATCCAAATGGCAAACCAAATCACATAAATAGTCAGATTCATTTAACTGTTACCTATCCACTGTGCGTTTTCAACTTTTAACGAACACAGCGGATCACAGGATGTGTGGAATGTAACACAAACTCCAAGGTAAGTGTTTTTACTTGTTACTGTATGTAGTTATGTGAATAACAGTAGTAATGTTAACATTGTCATAAATACAGGCACAATAATCTGTTTGCTGTAGCTCTGTGTTTATACATACATAGGCTGTGTGTGTGTGTGTGTGTGTGTGTGTGTGAGGCCTATACAGTACAGGTCAAAAGTTTGGAAACATTAAGATTTTTAAATGTTTTTGAAAGAAGTCTCTTAATCTCAGCAAGGCTGTATTTATTTGATTAAAAGAAATACAGTAAAAAACAGTAATATTGTGAAACAATACACTTTAAAATAGCTGCTTTCTGTTTTAATATAATTTAAAATGTAATATTATTTCTGTGATGTCAAAGCTGAATTTTCAGCATCATTACTCCAGTCTTCAATGGTTTGTTTGTTTGTTTTTAATTTCGTTTTTGTTTTTCTTTATTTTATTGTATTGTTTATTTTATAGATGATACTGTATATTCTTTTTTCTATTTGTAGTCTATATATGCTCTATATTTTATACTATGTGTTGGAATGACTATTGTCATGTTCATTTTTTGTAATTTGACTGGCATAATAAAAAAATTAAAAATAATATTAAATAAAACAAAACCCAGATTTCAATGTCACATGATCCTTCAGAAATCAAAGTAAAATGTTTATTTTGTGCTCAACTATTATCAGTTATTATTGGTGCTCAATTATTAAGAATGGTTCTTATTTTTTGTCAATGTTGAAAACCATTTTTGCATGCTTAATATTTTTGTGGAAACCGTGATACATTTTTGTGTGGATTCTTTGATGAATAGAAAGGTAAAAAGAACAGCATTTATTTGAAATAGAAATCTTTTTAACAATATAAATGTCTTTACTGTCTCTTTTGATCAATTTAATGCGTCCTTGATGAATAAAAGTATTATTTTATATATATATCTATATCTATATATATATATATATATATATATATATATATATATATATATATATATATATATATATATATATATGTATATATATGTATATATATATATATATATATATATATATATGTATATATATATATGTATATATATGTATATATATATATATATATATATATGTATATATATATATATGTATATATATATATATATATATATATATATATATATATATATATATATATATATATATATATATGTATATATATATATATGTATATATAATTACTTACCCCAAACCTTTGAATGGTTGTGTATCATGGTTTCCACGTAAAAAAAAAAAAAAAAAGCAGCACAACTGTTTTCAACTGATAATAATAATGAATGTTTCTTGAGCAGCAAATCAGCATATTAGAATGATTTCTGAAGGATTGTGTGACACTGAAGACTGAAGTAATGATGCTGAAAATTCAGCTATGATCACAGGAATAAAAACAACTGGTTTACATTGGAATAATATTTCACAATATTACTGTTTTACTGTATTTTTGATCAAATAAATGTAGCCTTGGTGAGCAGAAGAGACTTCTTTCAGAAACATAAAAAAATCTTAATGTTTTCAAACTTTTGACTAGTACTATATATATATATATATGGAAACTCGTGACTCAATGAATTAAGAATTAAGCCAAAATGATTTTACTTTTGAAATTTAATTACTGTGTACTATCGAACATCCATTAACACAAATAATGGACCTTTAAAAACTTAAACTTAAAAACATGTGATGATTTATCACATGTGTCCAGATGCCACGCTTAAAATTGTGTATTCCCTTTTTTGTGTTTTAGAGAACTTGTTGTTTTATTTAACCATTTCAAGCATGAATTCAATCCATTTCTGAAATGGAACTTCAAGATCAAAAGTCCAGCAATCTTTTGGTCTGGGTGAAATGGACCCTGTCTCAAGCCATTTGCCATTTGTTTCATGATCACATTCAGGAGTAAACCCTAAAGCAGTCCAGATGTTGTGTTTATGTAATTTAACAAAAGTGTATAGAGCCTTTGCAGTGATCTTGTTTTCTATCTGCTTACTAAGCTCTGTCCAGATGCTCTGATTAGGCGGAGCTATGTTGCCATTTTGGACTATGGCCTCTTTTGATGAACACAGGACTGTGAAAATGGAATCTGTCGACTGCTGGTTTCTTGGGCATCTGGCATAAGCAAAACATAATTACCCACTTAAATAATCCTGACTCAAAAAATGTCATGTTCAGTATAAACTTATTTTCATGTATTACAGTATTGGTCCGAATATAAGGATAATATAATATAGTAATAATATATAAGGATAATATATCTTATATTAGGACCAATATGGTAATGTTGACCCCTAGACGCACAATGTATTAAAAAAACTAACATGGGTCACATGTGCAACTGTAATTAGCATATATTAGTATTAGCAATGAGTTTTCTGTTCAATAAACATTGACAGTCTTAGCTCTCTTGAATGTTGTACCATTATTCTTGAAGTTAACAAATAATATTGCAACTGACAGTGTTAAAACATTGTACTTACATTGGCCAGAAATTTGATTTAGTAACGACTTTTGTAGTTTGATTTATATCGACTTTTTCCTCTACTAACTCTACACTAATTTCCACAAGAGCATCTTGAACAGAAGTGTCACTTGCGCCTAGTGATAGCAGTGAAGTGTAGCAGATGATACTCCATGTAAATAAATCAAAAGTTCAATCAGGAAAGACCAGTGAATGAAGTAAAGATAATTGTTTATTGAACAAATGATGTGATGATTAGTCTTGACAGAAAGTCTTCAGCAATTGGACTCTAAAAGTGTGTTCACATCGAGGAGATTTGCGCTTTTGTTCTCGTGCCCAGAGCTGAGCGAAAGTGAGTGACAGAAAAAGAGTCCGACAGACACCAGATGAATATTGAGCTGCTGCTGTCTGAACACCAATAAAGTTTTTAATAAACACCATAGCGACTACAAAAACATTGATAAGAAGGAGTTGTTGTTGTATTAAAACATCTTCATCCAACATTTTGGTAAGAGATTGAAATGAAAAACCTGAAATAAAATGCTCACTGCTCATAAATCATACTGATTACACACAAAACAAGATAGACCTATTTTAGAAATATATATTATAGTAGCCTAATATATAGTAATCAGAATGACCAAGACTGCTACTAACCTATATTTGATTTTTGTGACCATTAAGTGATCTATTTTATTCTGTCAGTATTGTATTCAGTAAATATAAGCATTTATAATTCGCCTTTAATTCAGTGTCTAATATTTAAAAAACCGAAGCAGTGACCACAGAATGACCTATAAATATTATTTTAATATCTAAAAATCCGAAGCTGCACAAACGAAAAGTTTTACAGCACAAACCAGCACAAACGAAGCACAAACGATTGAGCTTATTTTGGGTGAATTTAGAGCATGTGGGGGGGCTGGTGACGTCATCCCCTATAATTCAATGTCTAATATTTAAAAAACCAAAGCAGCACAAACGAAACTTTTACCGGCACAAACCAGCACAAACGAAGCACAAACAAACAAGACTATTTGGGGTGTATTTGGAGCATGTGGGGGGGCTGAGTGACCTCAGAATGACCTATAAATATTATTTTAATATCTAAAAAACCGAAGCAGCACAACCGAAAATTTTTACAGCACAAACCAGCACAAACAGAGCACAAACGATTGAGACTATTTTGCCGACGTTTTGCGTTGGGTGGGGGGCCAACTTCACGCTGGTGACGTCATCATGCACACCATTTTTATCAACAAAAGGCTATTTGAATGAAAACAAGCAGAAGACAGCAAATTTCCCAAACTTTTGCATTTTCACTTTGTCGATAACAAAATAGCGTGAAAAGTGGATGGAAACTAGGCTATTGTAACTTGTAGCAGGTGATAAATAAATATTCTTAGACTGTACGTTTTATAATCTAAGCAGAAGTGTGTTTATGCTCTAGCCGCTACCAGAGTGGGAATACAATGGCAATCCAGAGCTGGTGGGCTACAGGGTGCAGTACTCTCGACTGGGCTTAAAGGGTGGCATCCTGTCCCACATCATTCCTGATAGGCTGGAGAGGGAGTTCACCATTGAGGACCTGGAAGAATGGACAGAGTATGAGGTCAAAGTGCAGGCGTTCAATGGCATTGGGCCCGGGCCCTGGAGCCAACCAGTTCATGGGAGAACCAGAGAGTCAGGTGAGAAGCACTATCAAATTCATATAATATTAATATTAATAAATATAATTAATAAAAAATAATCAAATTCAGAACTTCACATTGAAATCTCTGACTTTTGATTGCAGACTTTGGTAGATTGGTAGATCTGTGCACAGTTAAAAACATTGTTGAGATCTCCTTTAATCTAATTGATGTCTACTGTTGTCCATTTTTTGCTATTCCTTTCCTATGGTTATTGCTTAACCCATTAAAAATGTGCTTATTTACGCTTAGTAATTAAAAAAAGTTGTTTTCTCCTCAATCAAACCATCTGTCATGCACTGTTTGACCAACAGCTTGCAGCACAGTTGGCAATAGGTTTTTTTACCAATGGGTACAGACTTTTAACCTGACTGCACTTACATAAGCTTTATCTTGTAAACATAAGACAGGTACTATGAGAACAAAATGTACACTTTGCATTGAAACTCATCACAGTCATGAATGTTAATAAAAAGTTTTGATAATACTAGTATTCAAGGGGGTACATACCGAGCCTTGGTGGATTTGGGTTGTAATCAAACCTCGATTCACCAATGCTTGGTTCATCCAGAGGCTTTGGGTACAGCACGTAGGGTGAAGGTGAGGTGTGTGCATGGGGATGTTCACAAATATCCCTTAGTGCCCGTGGCTATTCAATTTCAGGGGCAAAAATATAGAGTAGAGGTGGCGGTTAGTCGTCATCTCACCCATCCGCTGATTTTGGGAATGAATTGGCCGGCATTTCAGTCGTTACTGGGAAGATTATGTGCAGATGGGTCCTGCACCAAAGTGTCTCAGTGTGTGGTTTGCGATTTACTGGCTGGGGAGGAGCAGCCGGGGCCATCTGTGTCAGCTCCGCATCAGGATGATGCAAGGGAAGTCCCGGCTTCCCCAGCCCTTAGAGGATCCCCTGCTGGGGATTTCCCTCTGGAGCAGACACGAGACGAGACCCTTAGGCACGCCTTTGATCAAGTGAAAATGATTGATGGTCAATGCCTCCAGCCAGACATTGCACTCACATATCCGTACTTTTCTATTATAAATGATCAGTTGTATCGAGTGATGCAGGACGCTCAGACAAAAGAGGATATAACCCAGTTGTTGATTCCGAAGAGCTGTCGGGAAATGTTATTCCAGACAGCTCATTATAATCCAATGGCGGGTCACTTAAGGTGAGAAAAAACACTAAACCATCTAATGGCCCGTTTCTATTGGCCGGGCATTCACAGAGATGTTCACTGGTGGTGTACAGCATGCCGTGAATGTCAGCTGGTGATTAAATCGCTGGCCACCCCAAGAGCGCCTTTGCGCCCACTTGCTTTGATTGAAGTCATGAAGGATACTAATGCACGGATCACTTGTTGGTATCTGGCACTTCAGCCCTTTAAATTTGAGTTTGTCCACAGGCCGGGGGGGCAGATGGCTGTGGCTGATTTCCTCTCTCGGAGCGAGGTGGGTGGGGGGTTGTCACTGGCTGGCCGGACGGTGCCTCGGTCTGAGTCGGGCGGTGGGGGTATGTGGAGGAGGAGGCGTGGCCAAGTGCCGTGCTGTGGAGAGTGAAGCAGGGGAGATGTGTGGTGAATGATTTCCACATTTGCTAAACACCTGTCTTGTGTTTCAGTGAGGAGTAATTGGGGCTTTTAAGGAGAGCAGACAGCGGCAGTCGAGAGAAAGAGCCTGGCTGAGAAGCTGCTTATATTGTTGGCCGCAGCCATGTTTTAACTTTTTGAGTGACTGAACTGAAGCTTCACCATTGCACTTTAAGCGGACGTGTTTATTTTGATAATAAAAGAGTGACATTCCTGAGTTGGAATCGCCGTCTCCTGCTTCCTCATTCCTTGAACCTCATTACACTACATTTTTTTTATTTTTAAAGTTGTGTGTTAACATATGTTATTGCATTATAAACTAACATGAACAAACAATGCACAGTAGAATGATTAAAAATTAACATTAGCCAAGAATAATAAATGCTGTAAAAAAATAAAATAAAAAAAATAACTTTGTTCATTGTTAGTACATGAGCCTAATGCATAAACTGATGTGAATGCATATTATATTAGAACCTATTATAAAACCTAATTTTAAAATTTTTCCCATATTTTCTTGTTTCCTTCTTTTTTAAGTCTCCTCCAGCGGCCCTGCAAATGTTTCTGCTTTTGCCACCACTTCCAGCAGTATACTGGTCCGTTGGGGCGATGTGCCAGAAACTGATAGCAATGGACTAATTCTGGGCTATAAGGTACTTTGATAACCTGTTTCCCTCCAATTTTATATGACCTTGATTTACTTTTTATTACAGGGGAATTGATTTTCTTGGGCATTTTTATCTTTATGAGGGCATATATTCTTATAACCATATAAAACATGTCCATTTATGTCAAGTGCTTAATTGGAGCAATTAAATTAAATAAACCACTTCATATTAGCTAAACATTCAACAATACAAGCACATATGTGTGTGGTGTTTGCGTATCCACATACTGTTGGACACATATTGTACATCTATTCCTGCTCTCATGACTTTCAGGTGGTGTACAAAGAGAAGGATGCAGATTCAGCCCTGCGATTCTGGACAGTAGAGGGCAACACCACTTACAGTGTCCAGCTCACTGGCCTTGGGAAGTACGTGCTTTATGAGATCCAGGTTCTGGCGTTCACCCGCATAGGAGACGGCACGCCTAGCTCTCCGCCTATATTTGAGCGCACACTTGATGATGGTGAGAGTTTAAACCACAATTACCAGTCACCAGTTCAATGGATAGTTCACCCAAAAATTTTAACTCTGCCATCATTTACTCACCATTATGTTGTTTCAAACCCCATTCTTTCTTCCATGGAACACAAAAGACAGCCTCAGTTATCATTAATTTTCTTTGTGAGAAAAAAGATGCAATGAGAGTGAATAGTGACTGAGGCTAGGATTTTTGCCTAGCATCTCCTTTTGTGTCTTCTACTAATAAGTGATACATGTTTGGAATGACGTAAGGGTGATTAAATGACAACAGAATTTCGATTTTTGGGTGAACTATTCAAGTCTTGCTTCTGGTGCTTCTGTTTCTTGAAACAGTTCCTGGTCCACCAGTTGGCATCCTTTTTCCTGAAGTCAGAACTTCTTCAGTGAGACTGATCTGGCAGCCCCCTGCCCAACCAAATGGTATCATACTTGGTAAGTATATTTGAAAATACTAACTAGATTTTTACATTTTGTGAAAAAAATTGAATTGTGCTACCATTAGATCCCTCCTTGAATGTACAGTAAGTCTGGTTGCTTAATTAAGTAATAGCACTGCATACAGCATTTGCTCAACAAGACACATTTTGTGGTATCTTTCTTGGGACAAATCAGAAGTTTTTGCAAAACCCTTTGTAAGGGGGTTCGGTGGAAAGGAGGAGGCGAGAACCGGCTTAATAATATAAATAATAATTTAATTGACAACTTAAACAAAACACACAACTATAAACACACAGTACAGCTGTCTGTAATTCTCTCTCTCTCGAACTGTCGTCCCCGGCCGCCTTTATCCCTCGCGCACCCCATCAGGCTGATTGGGGACCGGGTGTGTCTCATTCCAACCCGGCCCCGCCCTCCTCGGCTCTACACTCCTCCCGGCGTTGCCTCAGGCCGGGGAGCCCCCGGCATGACGTACATCCCCCGCCCTTCCTCTACGGGGGGGGGGGCGTGCCTTACGCCTCGCCTTCCTCAATCTGGGAGGAGACAGGAGGGGAAAAACAACAAAACAAAATGGCGAGGGAAAGGCCAACACGGAGTGACAGAGAAAGAGAGAGGAGAGAGAGAAAAAGAAACTCACCGGTTCTCTGATGCACCGTCGTGTGGTCCTCGATCACTCCTTCACCCTCTCAGGCAGACTGCAGCCGCTCCTCCCCGGGCGGACCGGAGTCAGACCTCCGACCCCCAGCGGACAGAACACCCCTCCGCGTTCCCGGCGTCCCGTGGGGACACCCTTAAATAGAGTTCGACCGATAGTTGATTTTGCCAATACCTGATAACTAAGTTGGAAAAAGCCAAAAACTGATTAATCGGCCGATAGATTTGAAAATCGATTTATAGAATGGAAAAAAAATTCATAGTCTTTCCTTACAGTGATGGGCATAAACAAAGATGCTACAAGATAAAAATTTATAAAATACCAGATGCATTTTATTGTGCAACCAAAATCCCAATGTTAACCAGAAAAAATGAAGATTTGGTCCATACGGCAGGATTTTACTTTAACCTTGTGCAACCCCGTGTCCTCATGCGTGTACATTGTTTTTTGGCTTTGCTACATGTTACGCATAATTTAATTTAATTAAAATCAACTGATCTCAATTCAGGACACTCCAGGCTGTCATTAAAAGGTTAAAATTTTGACTCACGGAGTCATGTGACAAACCAACATGACGCAGATCACAGCGGAGTTTGTCTTTGGGAGAAATGCCAATAAAACTACTTCTGGTAAGAAACCTAATTAAGTTTTTTCATTGTATCAAAAGAATACCATCTCTAGTTTCATCCAATATGCCATTTTAAAAATTTCAGCGGTTTATCGCGAAACAGCACACTGTTAAACACAATGACCTCCTGCGAGGACAATGACTCTTACTTACCTTAGAAATCCTATATCTGCTGTGCATTATCACATTGAGAATCAATGGGTACATCCAAAAGCTGGAAAATGTTGCTTTCAGAGGCTGTATACAGAGTTAGGATGAAAATAAGGTGCATTTCAAACTGTTCTGTGACCAGTACAGTCAGACAACACACTTGAGGTTAAGTCAACCACTAATTAGGGAGCAAGGGAGCAGGAAGCATCCTATAGCTTTCCTATGTAGCCAAGTTCATTCACTCCAAACATCTTGTCAAAAGTTCAGTTTTTAACAATTTTAACATGATTGGCAGTGATTGGATGGTGCTGGCCATTACTTTAAATCAGAATTAATTGTGCTAATTTCTGACTGGTAAAATGCTTGCCACTTGTCACTGTCAAACAAATAACTTAAGAGAACAAAGTCAAAAAAAATAAAAAAAATAAAATAAAAAATAAAAAAAACAGTTGAAACATAAAAGTCAAATCAAGTCAAATCATTTTTATTTGTTCCAATTCGCATTGTTCCAAAGCAGCTTGAAAAAAAAAAACATTGTTCCAAAGCAGCTTAAAAAAAATCAACTGTAATGTCTATAACATCTCAAAAACATGAATAACCAACACTCCTGGAAAAATAATAAACAATAAATAAAAAATAAATAAATAAATAAAAACAAAAAAAGCATCCTGACTTTTTATACCTTGGTATTATTTAAAATTTCACAACTTAAGCCTGCTGTCCCCATATGAGGACATCCATTTTTAGGAAAGCTATTTGCTCTTAATTTGTTATTTTTTCATGTTTATTAGGTGCTACTAGTAACCAATCAAAAAGAGAAATATAATATAATATAATATATGTATTTCTCCAGATGAGGTTATCTTTTTTATTTTTAACAAGATGGAGAGTTGGAGACACGATGTATGCTTTCTTGGTACGTTTTCATATAGTCGCACACTGTATAATTGCACATGACTATCTAGTCAAAATATCAAAATATGCATTGAAGTGAGTATAAAAATATTAGTTAATAATGTCAATAAAAAACAAATGTGCAACTATCTGCGTTGATTTTTGCCCTAAGCGTTAGTTCCAAAAAGCAACTATCGGCACCGATTAATCGTAAAACAGATATATCGGTCTACCTATACCCATAAACCTAACATCTGTGTAAAAGAAAAACACAGTAGCCATCCTGTCAAAACTGAGTTACTGAAATCAGGTCTCTTAGACTATGATCTGTCCTGTTATAGACACTTCGGCTCAACTTTTGCTCAGAAAATTATAGTTATTGTTTTTCACAATTTCAGTGTTGGCATAGTTACTGCAGTTTGCCTTTTTTGGGCTGATAGGTATGTGCAATAGTAATAGTGATGCTAGCCTTAGCAAATGCTTAACAAACTGTAGTATAATATACAGGGACAGACCACCAACAGCAACCTTGGATTGAAGTGCATTACGAAAAGACAATGGACCAAATGAGTTGCTTCCAGGTAGTTCCAGGCCCCTACTTTAGATCCCCGTAATCTTTTTCTGGTAGCGATCCAAAGCATTAAAAACTAGGCTACTACTAGCCTTATCAGATACATGCATTAAATGTATTGATTTTTAAAGCTCATGTACTTTTTTTCTTTGAAGATCAGTTTCAGATTGTAATTGGAATCTGCTGATTGTAATGTTTATGTATGTTTCTCTCATCTAGCATATCAGATTGCTTACCGGAGAAACTCCAGTATTACCTCGACCAATGTTGATGTGCTGAACCCCAGTGCACGACAGTACACAGCAAATGGACTCAAATCAGAGAGTGTGTATGTGTTCAGACTCACGGCACAGACTCGAAAGGGCTGGGGAGAGGCAGCCGAGGCATTGGTGGTCACTACAGAGAAGAGAGGTATAGCTATACCAACAAACCTAGAGGAAAATGACATTGCTCAAAGGTTGCTCTTTCAGTTATTAGGAGGCATAATTGAATTAATTTATAGTAAGTGTCAACTTGGTCTCCGATGTTTCTCCTAAAATAAGAAGAAATTAAAATAAGCTCAAATGAGACAATTATTGTCATACAGGAATTTCTCAAACCATTTGGTTTCGGAATTTGAATTTGATGAGAAATGTTTCACATCAGATGCGTTTGGTATAGAAATATCTGACTTTTGTCAATTTAACAAATCTAAGCACATTTTTTAGATCTCTTCTAGAGGATTAAAATGATTACAATGTCTCATCTGACCTCCCCTCAGCACGGCCGCAGCCCACAAGCCGTCCCATTGTGCCTCAGGAAGAGGTCCAGGCCCGCAGTGTGCTGTTGTCATGGGAACCAGGCAGCGACGGTCTGTCGCCAATCCGATACTACACAGTTCAGTTCAGGGAGCTGCCCAACAGCAACTGGACCGTCCACTCAGCGTCAGTGAACCATGAGGTCACCTCCTATGTCATAGACCAGTAAGCTCGAATTGAACTTGTGCCGAACTCTCTCAACTTTGAGGGTCAAAGAGAACCTACTGAACTTTTCTCTTATTTGCAGGCTCAAGCCTTTCACTTCCTACCAGTTCAGAGTGAAGGCCACTAATGATATTGGGGACAGCGAGTACAGTGAGGAGAGTGAGGCAATCACCACTCTACAGGATGGTAAGGGGAAATGCCAAACACCTTAATGCTGTAGGGGAACAAGTTGCTAACTACGACCTGAGATGAATTATAATGTGACCAAAATAGGACACAGCGTAGGAAAGGGAAAACTGCAGAAGTTACCTCATTGTTTTTGGCTTGGAACCAGAACACTGCTAACAGCTACACCACTGTTAAAGGAGTAGTTCACCCAAAAATCATCTACTTATCCTCTACTTACCCTGTTGTTCCAAAGCCGTATGCCTTTCTTTCCTCCATGGAACACAAAAAGAGATGTTAGGCAGAATGTTAGTCTCAGTCCCCATTCACTTTCATTGTATCTCACAACTTATTTTGTGTTCCACAGAAGAAAAGAAGGCATGTGGATCTGGAATGACATGAGGGCGAGTAATTGATGACAGAATTTGAGCTATTCCTTTAAGCCATGTGCACACTGCCATGTGATTCTTCAACGATTTTGCCATCTGCATCAAATTTCGGACATCGTAAAAGATTTAATTAGACGTAGGGCAAAGTCTTGGATCACTTAATGTGACATCAACACAGGCCGATAAGTTGTCTTCACGATGAATCTTCAACTGAGTTTTGAGAGTGTCTGAAATTTTGGTTTGTAGTCCTGTAGTTTTACTGCTCTTACGATGGCGGTCTAATAGAAGAGCCAAGGAACACTTGAGAGAGACAGAAACATTCATTTAAAAATTTTGATTCTAGCAACATACAGTAAATATCTAATTATTTACCACTGTCTTCACATTTGGTCATATCACAGTTACATCAAGTTCGCTCAGAATAATTAGTCCACAAATTCGCTCTTTCGCTGAGCCACAACACACTCCTACAGAGCCCCCTAGAGGATGTATGCCTTCAGTTTTCTGAAATGAACACTAGAGGCGCTACAACAGCAATGAGTTTTATTCACTTTCAAACAAATCAAAAGTAAAACAGCATATTAACACTTCATAAACAATTATTTTTCACTCTGTTCCCCACACAATACTATCTTATTACATTGAAACACTTTTACTATAATGCATTATATGAAAGACGAAATATTTTAACTTGCATTTCGTAACCAGCTACGTATACAAGCATTCTCAAGCATGATTTGCTTGTGTGCTGGTGCAATTGATAGAGCAATGCACTTTGAATGCAGAAGGTTGGGGTTCAAAACCAGCAAAGCACATGAATTGACATGTAAGCCAATTGTGTTTTTCATCTCACATTTGCTTTTTAGGACACTGTTGATTAGTTTTCAGATAAAGGTTTGGATTAGAGAGGTTGGTTTTATTTATTTAATTAAAAACCTCATCTTTTTGGGAGAGCAGTAAACTCGCTTTCTTAAAACTGCAGCGATACGTGTAATAAACTACATTACGTCATTTTGCTAAATTGTTGGCACAGTCATGTAATTTTCATGAGATCAGGGCTGCCTTACCAAAAGCATTGTAAGCCTAAGTAGATCGTAGAAATCATTGGCACCATTGGTCTCTACAATCAACTTAAGCTTGCAATGCTTTTGGGAAATGCAGCCAAGGCTGATTTTAGCCAAGGTATTTGTGGTAAAACCTTAATAATATTACAGGAAAACAAAAATTATGGTAATAAAAATTTTAATCATTCTGCATGGTAAAAAAACATGGTTACTACAGTTTTACTATAGTAACACCATTGTTAATTTGTTGTTCAATTACCATGGTTCCACAAAAAAAAAAACATGCACTTACAAAAATTAATCTTGGTTTCAACATACTAAAACTGCAGTAAACATGACTGTAGTAACCTTTTTTTAATAACCGGTATATAAATTAACAGTGGTGTTTAGTAAAACTATGTTTTTTGGCAGAAATATTATGATTTTTATTACCATAGTTTTGGTTTTCCTGTATTATTACTATGGTTTTACCACAAATATCTAGTTAAATCATGTTTTATCATTTAACCATAGTTAATTTTGTGGCTATGGTTTTACTACAAATACCATAGTTGAACTTGAACTACTGTAGTTAATCCTTGGTAAATTTTGTGGTTACTATGGTTTTAATACAGTACATATTCCAACTATGGTTAAAACCAAATTTTCTGAAGGGATGGATAAAGCTATTACGAGGGAATCCAAATCTTTTTGTGAGAAAACGCAAAGCTGTTACAAGGGAATGCAAAACTATATCAGAAAATAAATGTCCTCCCTGTCCTCAAAGGGGCTCTCCAGACACCCTGATTTAGATATCATGGTCTCACTGGGGTCGTATTTTTATAATCTCAAAAGCAACAATCATAAAGGACAGGAAACATAGCGCAGTGTACACTCAGCTTTAGTTGGTATTGTGTGAGTGGTTTACTGTTTCTCAGTTTATTCAACTCTTATCAAGGTCTTTTCAGCTTTGCAATCATTAACTGAACAAACTGTCTGTTTGTGTTTCATTTAGCACCCGACAAAGCTCCCACAATCCTGTCTGTGACGCCACACACCACCACATCTGTGCTGGTTCGTTGGAAGGTGAGGTCCAATTCATTGTGCTGTTCTGAGAGAGGCATTTGTGTTTAAATCTTGTTGAGTGTATTAATGATATAATGTATTCTAACTCACTCAGCCGCCCCCTGAGGAGGAGATCAATGGCATTTTGCTTGGTTTTCGGGTCCGCTACAGAGAATTGCGTTATGACCGCCTGCGTAGTTTCACTGTACGCACACTCAACAGCCCACCTGCCAACTGGGCCGAGCTCACAGGTGAGTCTAAATTCCACTAACTCATAAAAGAGCATCCCGAATACCCAATTAGTCCATGCTTGTTCACCTAATCCCTTTTCTAATTTACCATATGGTAACCGTACCTTTAAAAAAGATGTACTGTGGTGGTACCATGGTATTATATGGTAATAACATGGTACTTTTATGATACTGAATGACTACCACATATACCATGATATTTACCTGGTACTCTGAGGTACTGCAAAGAATACCGTGGCAGTACTATGTCCAAAAACCCGTAGCACTATCATGGTACTTTTTGGTACTTTTTTCTTAGAGTCTGCAAAGTTATCATAGTAACTACAGTTATTGTTACTACTGGGTCATTTAATTTCAACTCAGTCAGAGGTCCCTGGCTCCATTTTTATGGGGTAATAAATTATTTTGTAAAGGTGGGTCAAAATTATCATTTCCGCCTTTGAGTTTGGAGCAAAAGTGCCACCCAATGTCAGATGAATGTTTGTGAACACGCCTGAGTAATGGGGGGTATTTGGGACCATCCCACCAAGGTCGGGATCTTTACAATTTATGGTCTCTGACACACAGACACTTTTTGGGCAGAAAAAGTTTTTCGAAGAAAATCCGTACAAATACAATAGAGTTTCAGCTCTTTTGGGGCTTGGACCGCTAATGCATTCCAGAGATTTGTAGATGAACACTTCTGAAATCCAAACATTAAATATAGGTATTGCACTACCTGAAGAGCCACATGTGACTTTTGTTTTGTCGGAGAAGAAAAACAACCTTCATACCTTGTGACCCATATTTGGTTTTTGAACATTTAAATCTGTAACATTTAACTATTAACTCAAGTGGAGCCACACTGAGACCGCCATATCTCTGGGATTTAATCACATAGGGCCTTAAAAATAAAAATATCAAAAGGAAATTAACCAGAATCTTTAAGTATATTTAATACTTTTGGAGTTGTAGGCACTTCCACTTTGGAAAAACAACACAAAAAGCTAACTCTGCTGTTTTATTTTTCTCTGTTTCTACAAATTCCATAGCGGCTTGTCTCATTAATATGCATGTAATGAAAACTGTACAGCTTTCAAGGGCTGTTAATTGTCTCCTCAGCAGTTAGTTTCTCTTCTCACAGTCTGGAGAGCTGCCAGTCCAGCCTGTCTTTCAGCTAGCATTAAGCTAATGCGCTAATCCAGCTTTTCGTTCTCTCTCTTGCTGTCTCTTTCTCTCCTTCTTTTGTCTTCCTCGCACCCATCCTCTTCCTTCTCTCCCCTCCACCCATCCCTCCTCAGCCCCGTACAGTGTGAGGAACCTGACTGAATCCTCACTTACCCAATACGAGCTGGACAGTAAGTCCTCAGATTCACTATCGCTCTTTCATAAGTGTTTGTGTCATCATCCTTTCCTCCTGTGTTGGGGAAGCTGCTTATAATTTGATGTATTTCAGCTACAGTCAAACTACCCTGTTAAGAAAGTTGTTAGCTTCACTACTCTGCCTTACAATAGCAAACCGCAGTGAAAATGCCAACCCTGAAACTGAGAAAAATGGCTTCTAAGTTGCTTGGTTTTTGTGAGGATTTTGTAGTAACAGCATTTTTCACACAAATTTTGAGCGTTGTTGAGCCAAATACGTCTGTGACAGGACAGATCATCATCTAAAAGCCAGAATTTTCATCAAATCATTGATTTTGACCAAATATATAGTTATATTTTAAATATATTAAATTAATATAGCTATCAGATGCAATCAGATATATCATCTTTATTGGTGTACATACAGTACATACTGTATATATATAATTATATCTCTATAGTTATTCAACCACAACAATATTTACTGTATGTACCAGAAAAACAATGAGGCAGCATTTGAACTTTTACACTGAATACCACCAATACAACTAGAAAACTCCTTCATTTAAATAACTGAAAGCAAAGTGATGACAAGGATCATTTACTAAACCTTATATAATTTGTAAAATATTTATGATGATTTACTATTATAAATGTATTACATTTTTTTTGTTAAAGCCTTAACTGCTGTGCAGGCATCTAGGGAATGTGCTGGGATTGAACCAGTGGATGTTTTTTTTTTAATTATTATTATTATTTAAATGAACCATCTAAATGAACCAATTCACTAAAATGAATCAGATTTCCCAGTGCTCAATTCAAAGAGATGCTTTAAGTGGGTGTTTTTGATTATTACTTCAGCTCACTTGGATGCGTGCACAAGACAATGGTACAAAAGGCATGCAATAAGAAATCCAAAAAAAAAATAATAATAATAATCTGATTAGATTACGTAAAATAGCTCCTGCCAGCATTTCTTTTGTTCTGAAACTTTAAATATACACTATATTGCCAAAAGTATTCGCTCATCTGCCTTTAGACGCATATGAACTTAAGTGACATCCCATTCTTAATCCATAGGGTTTAATATGACGTCAGCCCACCCTTTGCAGCTATAACAGCTTCAACTCTTCTGGGAAGGCTTTCCACAAGGTTTAGGAGTGTGTTTATGGGAATTTTTGACCATTCTTCCAGAAGCGCATTTGTGAGGTCAGACACTGATGTTGGATGAGAAGGCCTGGCTCGCAGTCTTCGCTCTAATTCATCCCAAAGGTGCTCTATCGGGTTGAGGTCAGGACTCTGTGCAGGCCAGTCAAGTTCTTCCACACCAAACTCGCTCATCCATGTCTTTATGGACCTTGCTTTGTGCACTGGTGCGCAGTCATGTTGGAACAGGAAGGGGCCATCCCCAAACTGTTCCCACAAAGTTGGGAGCATGGAATTGTCCAAAATCTCTTGGTATGCTGAAGCATTCAGAGTTCCTTTCACTGGAACTAAGGGGCCAAGCCCAGCTCCTGAAAAACAACCCCACACCATAATCCCCCCTCCACCAAACTTCACAGTTGGCACAATGCAGTCAGACAAGTACCGTTCTCCTGGCAACCGCCAAACCCAGACTCGTCCATCAGATTGCCAGATGGAGAAGCGTGATTCGTCACTCCAGAGAACGCGTCTCCACTGCTCTAGAGTCCAGTGGCGGCGTGCTTTACACCACTGCATCCGACGCTTTGCATTGCACTTGGTGATGTATGGCTTGGATGCAGCTGCTCGGCCATGGAAACCCATTCCATGAAGCTCTCTACGCACTGTTCTTGAGCTAATCTGAAGGCCACATGAACTTTGGAGGTCTGTAGCGATTGACTCTGCAGAAAGTTGGCGACCTCTGCGCACTATGCGCCTCAGCATCCGCTGACCCCGCTCTGTCATTTTACGTGGCCTACCACTTCGTGGCTGAGTTGCTGTTATTCCCAATCGCTTCCACTTTGTTATAATACCACTGACAGTTGACTGTGGAATATTTAGTAGCGAGGAAATTTCACAACTGGACTTGTTGCACGGGTGGCATCCTATCACAGTACCACGCTGGAATTCACTGAGCTCCTGAGAGCGGCCCATTCTTTCACAAATGTTTGTAGAAGCAGTCTGCATGCCTAGGTGCTTCATTTTATACACCTGTGGCCATGGAAGTGATTGGAACACCTGAATTCAGTTATTTGGATGGGTGAGCGAATACTTTTGGCAATATAGTGTATAATAATAATGAACTAAACATCTCATAACAGAATGTTATGTATTAACATGTGATAACAGACAAGAGTCAACATTATTGGAGTTGACAATCTTCAAGTAGCTTGCTAGCTAGCCCGTTTAGTCAAGTGCAAAAAGGGGTTAACAGGATTTTATTCACAACGGAGGTGAAAGATTTAACGCTAGAAAAATTGACTTTACGTTTGCTAAACCTCCTAACGTTGGTTAGCTAACTACCACTATCAATGCCCCGAAGCACAGCTCTGTTGTTTTGTAGTGCTGTTAACCTAAAGTGTTGAAACTGTGAGATGGGGCAAACGTTGTCACGATATCTCCGGGGTCTGGACCTGGACCGCGGTCTGCTAATTGGTGACCGCTGGCATAGAGTATTGTGATGTTTATTGCAACTTCAGTATCTGCATTCTTACCTTGAAAACATGTTCGTCCTCTCATGCATCTTCCTCTCGCTGCTTTCCTCTTTCCCACCTCACCCCCACGATTATGGAGCCTTGTTTACCTCTCATTTGCTTTTGTTGATTGGCCATTTACTTGTGACAAATAACCAATCTGATAATACTGTGGGTGGGACACTGAGCCAGACCACAAGCAGTAACCTTTCAGGGAGAGGTGGTGGCTTCAGAGCCAATTTTAAAATGTATCGTCAATCAGATCATACAAAATAATGATTCCAATAATTAGAAAAATTATGAATATCGGATCCTATTATCGACCAGGCTGATAATCGGTCGACTCCTAGTAAGGATGTTTGTTTTGTTTACCTCTCATTTGCTTTTAGGATACTATTGGTTAGGTTTAGGTGTTGGTTTAGGGTAAGGATGGCTGTTTAGTTCACCTCTCATTTGCTTTTAGGACACTATCGGTTAGGTTTAGGTGTTGGTTAAGGGTAAGAATGTCTGTTTAGTTCACCTCTCATTTGCTTTTAGGACACTATCGGTTAGGTTTAGGTGTTGGTTTAAGGAAGGATGTCTGTTTTGTTCCCCTCTCATTTGCTTTTAGGACACCATCGGTTAGGATTAGGTGTTGGTTTAAGGTAAGGACGTCTGTTTTGTTTACCTCTCATTTGCTTTTAGGACACCATCGGTTAGTTGTAGGTGTTGGTTAAGGGTAAGGATGTCTGTTTTGTTTATCTCTCATTTGCTTTTAGGACACCATCGGTTAGGTTTAGGTGTTGGTTTAAGGTAAGGACGTCTGTTTTGTTTACCTCTCATTTGCTTTTAGGATACTATCGGTTAGGTTTAGGTGTAGGTTTAGGATAAGGATGGCTGTTTAGTTCACCTCTCATTTGCTTTTAGGACACTATCGGTTAGGTTTAGGTGTTGGTTTAAGGTAAGGATGTCTGTTTTGTTTACCTCTCATTTGCTTTTAGGATACTATCGGTTAGGTTTAGGTGTTGGTTTAGGGTAAGGATGGCTGTTTAGTTCACCTCTCATTTGCTTTTAGGACACTATCGTTAGGTTTAGGTGTTGGTTTAGGGTAAGGATGGCTGTTTTGTTTACCTCTCATTTGCTTTTAGGACACTATCAGTTAGGTTTAGGTGTTGGTTTAGGGTAAGGATGTCTGTTTAGTTCACCTCTCATTTGCTTTTAGGACGCTGTCGGTTAAGTTTAGGTGTTGGTTTAGGGTAAGGATGGCTGTTTTGTTTACCTCTCATTTGCTTTTAGGACACTATCATTTAGGTTTAGGTGTTGGTTTAGGGTAAGGATGTCTGTTTTGTTCCCCTCTCATTTGCTTTTAGGACACCATCGGTTAGGTTTAGGTGTTGGTTTAGGGTAAGGATGTCTGTTTTGTTCCCCTCTCATTTGCTTTTAGGACACCATCGGTTAGGTTTAGGTGTTGGTTTAAGGTAAGGATGTCTGTTTAGTTCACCTCTCATTTGCTTTTATGACACAGTCGGTTAGGTTTAGGAGTTGGTTAAGGGTAAGGATGTCTGTTTTGTTCACCTCTCATTTGCTTTTAGGACACTATCGGTTAGGTTTAGGTGTTGGATTATGGTAAGGATGTCTGTTTAGTTCACCTCTCATTTGCTTTTAGATCACTATTTGTTAGGTTTAGGTTCAGACTTTTGGTTGGGGAGGTATGTTTTACTTATTAAATCCTCCATCTAGTATTCACCTTTAAAACCTCATTTGATTACAACACCATTTCACTCACTTTTGGCACCCCTGCTGGACATTTTACTGGGAATCTGCAGCCAAACATGAAATAAGGCACATAATTTTGTTTTGCAAAAGTGTTGCCATGGTCACGTAATGTTCATGAGATCAGGCTGACAATTTTAGTTTTGTCATTTGTAATCAGTGCCAGATTACATTTCAGAAGTAATCTACCTACTGCTTGTTGCTGGAAAAGTTACTCTGTTTTAAAGCAAAAAATGCTTGAACTTCTGTCACACTACTGAAAAATTTAGTTATGTAGTTGTTTTGTTGCTACTTTTTGTTTTGTTATTCCACAACACTGCTTTCCACCCATTTATTCCCTCATCTTGCCAAACTCTGAACTCTAGTAACGATTATTTTTCACACCTCGTTTACTTGCCCACATGAGAGCCCATCTCATTTATCTCTCCTCGCACGTCTGTCGTCTCTGTTTGCGCTCTTTCTCTCCACACTGTCATTGACTTTCACTCACTACATCTCACTTCATTGGGCCTAGATCATTATGTTTAAGCACCACTCAAGGTTTTCTCGTGTGGTATTGAATAGTGTGTGTGTATATTTTCTCCATTGTTCAGATCTGAATAAACACAAGCGCTATGAGATCAGACTGAGCGTGTATAATGCTGTAGGGGAGGGGCCCACCAGCTCACCCCAGGAAGTGTTTGTGGGAGAGGCGGGTAAGGATACAGACACTCCTCTTTGATGCTCCAACTCAATATTTTCAATTTCACAGTCACTAATCAAAGTTGGTGCAGCAGTTCTGTCAGTCAGTATTTGGCTGAATCTCATGAAAACATGTCCAGGTCTACAATAGTAAATTTTGCTTAAAGGAAATGAAGCCTGTTTTTAAGACCATTAAAATGCTTTGCAAAGTGACATTATTATCATGACAATTAAGTACATTATCATTACTGTAATGTGTCCAGATGTTTTTCTTTTGATGGTCCATTATTTTCAATGATTTTGATTCTCATTACTATTACACAGTATTGTTTTATATTAGTTTTTATTTTATTTTTTTTATTAGAATTTTTATACATAAGCACTATACAGTATATAAGTACTATAATATAAAAATAAAATAAAAATGTAATTAGCAAAAATTAAAAGCAGGACAAAAAATACAAGCATGATGTATTAATACACAATTTCATTATGTGTATTTTTTTTTTTTTTTTGCATTACGGTAATGAGAATTTGGGGTGGGGGGGATGTTGCTAATTGTCATTAAAAAAATCACAATGAAAAATATCTTAATGGTACTAAAACCGGCTTTGTATTCTTTACACAACCTATTATTTCATATTTCTTTCTTTTCATTTTGGGGTGAAATATGACCTGAAAATATTCTTGACAGGTTTCTTGAGATTCACCTATAAAGTTTTAAAAAAATCAGCTCAGACTGTTCAGGTGTTTAGCTGTAGTTAGGGTGGAATTTATATATTTCTCTGTATTGTCATCAGTGCCCACCGCCCCACCTCAGAACGTCGCTATCCAGTCCTCGACGGCCACTCGGCTTGATGTCACATGGGACCCTCCTCCAGCGGAGGCCCAGAATGGAGATATTCAAGGCTATAAGGTGAAACCTTTGGTGTGATCAAGCAATTCAAAGACATTACTTTAAAACAGTCTCTCTAACTACATTACCTTGATAGCCCCATGATGGTACACCACATGATTCCTATCACGCCTAAAAAAATGTTCCAGGTTCAATACAAGTTAATGAAGTGTGTATTTTTGCGCCACTACTGCCACCAAATGGAATGGAAAAAATAATGACTATTCAGACAGTTTTCCTGTCTTCCATTGGTCCAAACAGATAGTCCCACCCCAAACTCATGCCATTGTTTAAGCCACTGTTGTAAAGTTGGGCTGCACAAACAAATAAGTGCAATGTTTTGAGAGCGCACCAGTTTTAACACTTTTTGGGATAATCAGCCTACAAATGGCTTACTTATAGTTAACTCTGCACGATAACACTTTACATGAATGTTCCCATTGTTAAAGGAATAGTTCAGCCAAAAATGAAAATCCTCTCATCATTTATTCACCCTCATGCTTCCCAGATGTTTATGATTTTCTTTCTTCAGCAGAATACAAACAAAGATTTTTAGAAGAATATTTCATCTCTGTTGTTTCTCACATTGCCAGTGAATGGTGACCAGAACTCAGAAGGTCCAGAAATTACATAAAGGCAGCATAAAAGAAATCTATATGACTCCAGTGGTTAAATCCATTGTGGTGATGGGGGCATCATACTGTAAAGTATGAGAGTCTTTATTCCTTATACTTTTCAGTATTCACACACACTAATGCTTTTCAGCACAGCCGATCATACACAGCCAGGTTTGTGTGTCGCTCTCTCTCTCCCCTCCGGTGGTCTGGATCGCCCTTTTACTCACCCTCATGACATCCCAGATGTGTGTGTCTTTCTTTCATCTGCTGAAAACAAACATATATTTTTAGCAGAATATTTCAGCTCTGTAGGTCCATACAATGGAAGTGAATGGGTGCCAAAATTTTTAAGCTCCAAAATCCACATAAGGGCAACATAAAAGTACTCCAGACGACTCTGGTGGTTAAATCCATGTCTTCTGAAGCGATATGATATGAGGAGTGGATCACAAACAGATCAATATTTAAGTCCTTTTTTACTATAAATTCTCCTCCCTTCTCAGTCAGTCTCCTCTTTCACTTTCACTTTCTTCTTGTGTTTTTGTTGATTCACATTCTTTGTGCATATTGCCCCCTACTAGGCAGGGAGGAGAATTTATGAGTTCAAAAAAATTACCTAAATATTGATCTGTTTCTCAACCACACCTATTATATCACTTCTGAAGACATGGTTTAAACCACTGGAGTTTTATGGATTACTTTTATGCAGATTTTGGAGCTTAAAAGTTTTGGCACCCATTCACTTGCATTGTGAGGACCTACAGAGTTGAAATATTCTTCTAAAAATCTTAATTTCTGTTCTGCAGAAGAAAGTAAGTCATACACATCTGGGATGTCATGAGAGTGAGTAAATTAAGAAAGAATTCCCATTTTTGGGTGAACTATCCCTTTAAGTCCTCTGCAAAAACACTTTTCAGGTCTTCATGCTCATTCACAGCATACTGTATATCATACAATAAAGCCTAATGACCATTAAACCATACAGAACTTTATGTACATAGGTTTCTAATATTGGCAGCTCCTTAATTAATTCTGCCTATGTGTCCACTTTACATCAAGGTACATTTTTTTGGTAACTTATGTGAGAGAAGTGCTGTTAAGCATTTATAACATTTGAGGTACAGTAGCTCACTATTTGGCAGGTACTGCATGAAAGTTACCATTTTTGTAAATGTGATTTTTGTTTGGGATGAGCTGAAACTATTGTTTGAGGTTATCAGCTAATTTGTTTGATCATAAAACATTCCTTTATTATATTAAAGATATTACAAAATATAGATTTTATTCAAAATACAAATCCATTTTTTCTCCCCTTCTTTTTCAAATGTCTAATCTAGTTGCAATTTTAATACAGCTTTGTGCATTTAATCTTTTGACAGAAATAAAAGCCCACATTCATGCGGGAAACAAATAGCCCACTAATATATTCTATTCTGTTCGAATAATGACTTGGTGACTAAGTGGTAATTTAATGGTCTGATTTGATCAGACATGGTGTTTGGTCTGACAAGTTTGTGAACCACTGCTCTTAATTATTACACTTGAAAGCCTTTAAATTTAAATCTACTTCTTAAGTTCTTATTTTGAGTGATTTGTGATGTCTTTCTAGATTTATTATTGGGAGTTTCAGCTACAGAATGAGACTGAGAGACTCCGCACTCTGTTCCTGCCTGAGCTGAGTGTGAAGTTAAAGAACTTGACTGGCTACACCATTTACATGATCAGTGTGGCTGCCTTCAACGCTGCGGGCGACGGCCCGCGCTCTTCGCCCACCAGAGGGCGTACTCAGCAAGCAGGTGATCTTTTGAACAAAAGTCAATCCAAATTACATCAATCAACTACCAGTGAAGTGGTCTTCATTCTAAAACCGTCCAGTGTGTAACAGCTTAGGGGGAATAATCTAGGGCTTTAAGCTCACTGTCTTCCCAAAGCTCCCTGCTGAGAAAGTTATTAATTTTGAATTGGATAGATCACATCACACAGATTGCATGAGGGCTGTGGTGCTGTTTTATAAAGGAGATGGGTTGTCTTTGAATTTTAGGGGGTTTTCCATTGGAACGGAAAACCATGACAGTTCAATTAGGACTGGGAGATGGGAACTGGGTTTGAGAAAATGGGCCACATGTAGCGGAAGTTTCTGGCCAGTCAGCATAAGGAGAGCTGTGTTCCAAGTGATTTAAAAAAGTTAATTCTGCCTTTTTTTTTTTTTTTTTGCTCTCTTGAAGAGTGTAACAGTATAGAGAGGATATAACAATAAGAACAGTAAAGGCAAGCAAGAATTTTGGCACAGCTTACACTAAGACGTTGGGAGATGAGCCAACACAAGCCCACGTGCCAATCTTTCACAAGGCAAAACATCTTACATTACTGCAAGATTAACCTGCCCTCTCATAACGCAGGAGTGTTTAACTTTGAATAGATTGAAAAGTAGTTTTATCACCCTGAATGCTGCATCCCAATGTAGATTTACAGCAAGACTTTTTCCATCTAGGACTATCCAGTTTCCAGAATTAACTGTGGGAATGTTTTGGTTTCAATACAATTCAAATGCATTTGTGGCATAATGTTGGTTACCACAAAAACATTTTTGAATCATCCCTTGTTTATAAAAAAAAATAAATAAATAAATTAAAAAAAAAATAAAAAAAGAAAGAAAAGAAAGAAATTAAGAAAAAATAAATCTAAGTTACAGTAAGGTACTTACAGTGGAAGTCAATGGGGCCAATCCATAAACATTAAAATACATACAGTTTCAAAAGTATGGACACAATACATAAACATTGTACTTGTTAATGTGATTTCTGTATGATAAAATAGCTTACTAACCTTTTTTTGTGTAACATTATATCTAATATTACATCTTTATTGCTAGTATGACATAACACCGGTTAACTATTAATTTTATCTCATTAAAAACATGTTAACATGTGTAATGTTTACATCTTGTGGCTATACTTTTGAAACGTATTTTAATGTTTATGGACTCATTCACTACATAACTCTATAAAAGTTAGATACTGTATTGTAAAACATTGTAAAAGAAAAAAATAATAACAATAAAATAATACTTTCTAAAACATTGCAACATTACATACTTATTAAATACATCAAATAAAATCCTTCAACAGATTTTTTCCCAAAATACATCCATTTTGCCTCTGCGTTATTATTTAGTATTTTAATTAAAGTAGGAATAAAAGATTTCTTAAAACAAGTACACCTATATGTGTACACTAATATATGTGATGGATCTGATAAAAGGTAATTTTATTTAATAATATTGTATCATTAATATATTTTAATAAAAGTTATATTAAATACAATCAAATATATTTAATGTAATATTAATAATAATGTATTTAACAAAGTCATATTTTAAAGCCACACTTTTTTGCCACATTTACCAATCACAGGTCAATTTAGATAATGTACTGGCATTAAATTGCACTATTTTTATAATATATATACAGTTCTGTGCAAAATTCTTAGGCACATAAGATGTTTCACAAAAGCATTTGTCTTAAGATGGTTATTTATATCTTCAGCTTTAGTGTGTCAATAGGAAAAATACATTTTAGACTTTTAAACATTACTTTTGCAAATAGAAAAGATTAGAATAGCAAAAAAGGGTGCTCTGCAAGAGATGTCATGGCCCACACAAAGCCCCCCACTGAACATCGTATCTGTCTGAGATTACATAAAGAGACAGAAGCAATTGAGACAGCCTAAATAGATAGATGAACTGTTGAATTCTCCAAGAAGCTTTGAACATCCTATCTGCCAACAACCAAGAAAAACTGCGTCCAGATGTACCTAGGAGAATTGGAGCTGTTTTGAAGGCAAATGTGGTCACACTTAATATTGATTTAGCTTTTTTATGTTTACTGGACTTTGTATGACATTAAGTGATAAATAAAAACTATTTATGTCATTATTTTTGAAGACATCCTTACTATGCAACATTTTTCACAAGTGCCTAAAACTTTTGCACAGTACTGTATGTGTGTGTGTGTGTGTGTGTGTGTATATATATATATATATATATATATATATATATATATATATATATATATATACACACACACACACTGGTGGCAAAAAATTTGGAATAATGTACATATTTTGCTGTTTTGGAAGGAAATTGGTACTTTAATTCACCGAAGTGGCATTCAACTGATCATAAAGTATAGTTAGGACATTACTGATGTAAAAAACAGCACCATCACTATTTGAAAAAAGTCATTTTTGATCAAATCTAGACAGGCCCCATTTTCAGCAGCCATCACTCCAACACCTTATCCTTGAGTAATCATGCTAAATTGATAATTTGGTACTAGAAAATCACTTGCCATTATATCAAACACAGTTGAAAGCTATTTGTTTCGTTAAATGAAGCTTAACATTGTCTTTGTGTTTGTTTTTGAGTTGCCACAGTATGCAATAGACTGGCATGTCTTAAGGTCAATGTTAGTTCAAAAATGGCAAAAAAGAAACAGCTTTCTCTAGAAACTCGTCAGTCAATCATTGTTTTGAGGAATGAAGGCTATACAGTGCTTGAAGAAAGATTTCATACAATGGTGTACACTACAGTCTTCAAAGACAAAGGACAACTGGCTCTAACAAGGACAGAAAGAGATGTGGAAGGCCAGATGTACAACTAAATAAGAGGATAAGTACATCAGAGTCTCTAGTTTGAGAAATAGTCACATCTCACATGTCCTCAGCTGACAGCTTCATTGAATTCTACCCACTCAGCAGCAGTTTCACGTACAACAGTAAAGAGAAGACTCAGGGGTACAGGCCTTATGGGAAGAATTGCAAAGAAAAAGCCACTTTTGAAACAGAAAACAAAAAGAAAAGCTTAGAGTGGACAAAGAAACACAGACATTGGACAACAGATAATTGGAAAAGAGTGTTATGGATCTTAACCCCATTGAGCTTTTGTGGGATCAGCTAGACTGTAAGGTGCGTGAGAAGTGCCCAACAAGACAGCCACATCTATGGCAAGTGCTACAGGAAGCGTGGAGTGAAATGTCACCTGAATATCTGGACAAACTGACAGCCAGAATGCCAAGGATCTGCAAAGCTGTCATTGCTGCACATGGAGGATTTTTTGATGAGAACTCTTTGAAGTAATTTAAAAAGTTCTGAACATTTTTTTTAATTGTAATTGTATTTTTTCACTTTATTAATGTCCTGATTAAACATTGTGATCAGTTGAATGCCATTTTGGTGAATAAAAGTACCAATTTCTTTCCATAAGAGTAAAATCTTTACATTATTCCAAACTTTTGGATGCCAGTGTGTGTGTGTGTGTGTATATATATATATATATATACAGTGCATCCGGAAAGTATTCACAGCGCTTCACTTTTTCCACATTTTGTTATGTTACAGCCTTATTCCAAAATGGATTAAATTCATTATTTTCCTCACAATTCTACAAACAATACCCCATAATGACAACGTGAAACAAGTTTGTTTGAAATCTTTGCAAATTTATTAAAAATAAAAAATGAAAAAAAAAATCACATGTACATAAGTATTCACAGCCTTTGCCATGACACTCAAAATTGAGCTCAGGTGCCTCCTGTTTCCACTGATCATCCTTGAGATGTTTCTACAACTTGATTGGAGTCCACCTGTGGTAAATTCAGTTGATTGGACATGATTTGGAAAGGCACACACCTGTCTATATAAGGTCCCACAGTTAACAGTGCATGTCAGAGCACAAACCAAGCCATGAAGTCCAAGGAATTGTCTGTAGACCTCCAAGACAGGATTGTATTGAGGCACAGATCTGGGGAAGGGTACAGAAAAATTTCTGCAGCATTGAAGGTCCCAATGAGCACAGTGGCCTCCATCATCCGTAAATGGAAGAAGTTTGGAACCACAAGGACTCTTCCTAGAGCTGGCCGCCCGGCCAAACTGAGCGATCGGGGGAGAAGGGCCTTAGTCAGGGAGGTGACCAAGAACCCGATGGTCACTCTGGCGGAGCTCCAGCATTTCTCTGTGGAGAGAGGAGAACCTTCCAGAAGAACAACCATCTCTGCAGCACTCCACCAATCAGGCCTGTATGGTAGAGAGGCCAGACGGAAGCCACTCCTCAGTAAAAGGCACATGACAGCCCTCCTGGAGTTTGCCAAAAGGCACCTGAAGGACTCTCAGACCATGAGAAACAAAGATTGAACTCTTTGGCCTGAATGGCAAGCGTCATGTTTGGAGGAAACCAGGCACCGCTCATCACCTGGCCAATACCATCCCTACAGTGAAGCATGGTGGTGGCAGCATCATGCTGTGGGGATGTTTTTCAGCGACAGGAACTGGGAGACTAGTCAGGATCGAGGGAAAGATGAATGCAGCAATGTACAGAGACATCCTTGATGAAAACCTGCTCCAGAGGGCTCTGGACCTCAGACTGGGGCAACGGTTCATCTTCCAACAGGACAACGACCCTAAGCACACAGCCAAGATAACAAAGGAGTGGCTACGGGACAACTCAGCCAGAGCCCAGACTTGAACCCGATTGAACATCTCTGGAGAGATCTGAAAATGGCCGTGCACCGACGCTCCCCATCCAACCTGATGGAGATTGAGAGGTCCTGCAAAGAAGAATGGGAGAAACTGCCCAAAAATAGGTGTGCCAAGCTTGTAGCATCATACTCAAAAAGACTTGAGGCTGTAATTGGTGCCAAAGGTGCTTCAAAGTTTTGAGCAAAGGCTGTGAATACTTATGTACATGTGGTTTTTTTTTTTTTTTTTTTTTTAATAAATTTGCAAAGATTTCAAACAAAGTTCTTTCATGTTGTCATTATGGGGTATTGTTTGTAGAATTGTGAGGAAAATAATGAATTTAATCCATTTTGGAATAAGGCTGTAACATAACAAAATGTGGAAAAAGTGAAGCGCTGTGAATACTTTCCGGATGCACTGTATATATACTGTATGTCATTGTAACAATACAAATATTTAGCTTACATAGTTGTGAAAAACAGTACAGGTCATTGTGTTTCTCTCAGCATCATATACAAGATGAGCTATTCTCTGTATGTCTGTGAAACTGCACCTGTCACAAAAACATGTAATTTTGCTCTTCATAATTTTATTTTGTTGGACTAGGACAAGGAATATTCCTCATATGTGTCAAAGCATGGAGTTTGGGTAGAAACAGAAACCTACATTATTTTAGAATTGTAACTGCATGTACTATGATGTAGTTCCTAATAAAGTTACCGGCAAATTTATTTACTAAAGTCAATTATTACTTGGATTCAGCCATTGGTAAATTACTAAAGAATTGTTCACCCAAAAATGAAAATTCTCATCATTTACTCATCCTGATGACATTCCAGATGTGTGTGACTTTCTGTCTTCTGCAGTACACAAAGATTTTTTTAGAAGAATATTTCAGCTCTGTAGGTCCTCACAATGCAAGTGAATGGTAATCAGAACTTTAAAGCTCCAAAAAGCACATAAATTCAGCACAAAAGTCATCAATTTGACTCTAGTGGTAAATTCATATCTTCTGAAGTGACATGATAGGTTTGGGTGAGAAACAGATCAATATTTAACTCCCTTTTTTTTAACTATAAATTCTCCTTCCTGCCCAGTAAGTGCCAATATGCATGAATAATGTGAATCGCCAACAAAAAAAGAATTTGAAAGTGATAGTGGAAATTGAAAGCAAAAAGGATTTCTCACTTACATCTATCATATCTCTTCAGAAGACGTGGATTAAACCACTGGAGTCTTATGGATTACTTTATGCTGCCTTTATGTGCTTTTTGGAGCTTCAAAGTTCTCATTATCATTCACTTGCATTAAGAGGGCCAACAGAACTGAAATATTCTTCTAAAAATCTTTTTTTGTGTTCTGCAGAAGAAAGTCAGTCACATCTGGGATGGCATGAGGGTAAGTAAATGATGAGAGAATTTTCATTTTTGGGTGAAGTATTCTTTTAATAACTTTTAATTGCCTGTCGTTATTCACTTTCATGAAACAGTGCTAAATGTTTAATGAGAATTTCTCATCCTCCACAGCTCCCAGTGCTCCGAGTTTTATCCACTTCAGTGAACTCACCACCACCTCGGTCAACATGTCCTGGGGTGAGCCCAAGCAGCCCAATGGCATCGTAGAGGGATACCGCGTGGTGTACGAGCCCTGCACTCCTGTGGATGGTGAGAAACTATGCCACACTAAAAGCTTTTCCAGAGCAAATTTTTGAGATAATATTCAGCAGCAGATTTTAACCTATTTAGGCCCATCATGCTCTTTTTAACTTACAAATTTGCACAGCATATATGCTCAAGATGAGGCTTCTTTCGGCATGTGATGAGTGGCATTCCTCTGTAAAGTTTCCTGCCTTTGCCCTATCATTGAGCAAAGCATGGTTAAAAAATTGTCAAAGTGTGCTGCACTGGCCAAATTCCACTGTAATTGGGATCAGAGAGGAAATGGAGTTTAAAGATTACTGTGGGCCCATGTTATCCTCATAATGACTCCAGAGTGGTCAGGACTGTGGGGAAACCAGATGTGTGCACATGCTGTTTACTGAGGGGCGATTTCTCGAAATCTGGAAGAGATGTCTCAGTGGCAAAGACCCAACATTTCTACTAGATTAACACATAGAGCATCACCTTAAATGTAAAATATTGCATATATGTATGTGTCATTGCCCCTTCCTAAGCCCCGCATTATAAACATTAGCAACCAATCGTACCTTAATGGGATCGTTCACCCAGAAATTAAAATTCTATTATTATTTACTCTCATGTCAACGTCACACTCAAACCTGTGCTGTATGACTTTCTATCTTTCATGAAACACAAAAGGAGATGTTAGGCAGAATGTTAAAGGTATAGTTCACCCAAAATGAAAATATTCTCATCATCTATCCCAGATGTGTATGACTTTCTTTGTTCTGTAGAACACAAAGATGTTTAGAAGAATATTTCAGCTCTGTAGGTCCATACAATGGAAGAGAATGGTGACCAAAATTTTGAAGCTTAAAAAGCACATAAAGGCAGCATAAAAGTAATCCATACTACTCCAGTGGTTAAATCAATATCTTCTGAAGCAATATGATCATGTCGGTGAGAAGAAGATCAATATTAAAGTCCTTTTTTACTATAAAACTACACTTTCACTTTCACATTTTCTTTTGTTTTTGGTGATTTGCATTTTTTGTGCATATCGACCACCTACTGGGCAGGTAGGAGAATTTATAATAAAAAACAACTTAAATATTGATCTGTTTCCCACCCACAATATCATATCACTTCATAAGATATGGATTTAACCACTGGAGTCGTATGGATTACTTTTATGCTGCCTTTATGTGTTTTTTGGGGCTTCAAAGTTCTGGCCAACATCTACTTGCATTATATGGACCTACAGAGCTGAAATATTGTTCTAAGAAGAAGCAGAAGAAAGAAATTCATACACATCTGGGATGGCATGAGGGTGAGTAAATGATGAGAGAACTTTCATTTTGGGGTGAACTATCCAGACTGACAGCTTCAGTCACTGTTCACTTTCATTATATCTCCTCATGTTTTCATTTTTGAGTGAACTATCCCTTTAACAACTGTTGCTGTCTGCCATATTCCCAGAAAAACTTTTGCTGTTTTCTAATGTAAGTCTGTGTAAGTCCTGGGTGTTTGGGTTCTAAACACATTACTGAATATTTATGGGCCCTTCTGAAAAGCTTGTCTGAGTGAGCAACAGTAGACAAGGATGGCGGAGCTTAGCAAAGCGTCATTAGTTAGTGTTAGGGTTAATTGTTTTACTGTAGCATGGTATCTAGAGTTTGAGTGTTTCCTCTACAGACTCCTCTCCTCATACTTCAGGTGTCAGTAAGATTGTCACTGTGGATGTGAAAGGCAGCGCACCATTGTGGATGAAAATCAAGGATCTGGCAGACGGAGTGACCTACAACTTCCACATTCGTGCCAAAACCCTTACCTATGGACCAGAGATTCAGGCTAACATCACCACTGGCCCCGGAGAAGGTCTAGTTGCCTGATTGTTCACATTTAGCTACATATTTTAAAGTGCTGTAAGCACACATAAAATGTCATATCTGAAAAAGGTGTCCTGAGAAACCACACCTGCTTCTGTGACAGCCCTAGGCTTTTTAAACAGCTTTAAATATATATATATATATACACTGCCAGCCATACGTTTGGAATAATGTACAGTTTCGGAAGGAAATTGGTACTTTAATTCACCAAAGTGGCATTCAGCTGATCACAAAGTATAGTAAGAACATTACTGATGTAAAAAACATGCACCATCACTATTTGAAAAAGTCATTTGTGATCAAATCTAGACAGGCCCCATTTCCAGCAGCCATCACTCCAACACCTTATCCTTGAGTAATCATGATAAATTGCTAATTTGGCACTAAAAACTGAAAAGCTATTTGGTTCGTTAAATGAAGCTTAACATTATTTTTGTGTTTATTTTTGAGTTGCCACAGTATGCAATAAACTGGCATGTCTTAAGGTCAATATTAGGTCAAAAATGGCAAAAAAGAAACAGCTTTCTCTAGAAACTCGTCATTCAATCATTGTTTTGAGGAATGAAGGCTATACAATGCTTGAAGAAAGATTTCATACAAAAATTGTACACTACAGTCTTCAAAGACAAAGGACAACTGGCTCTAACTAGGACAGAAAGAGATGTGGAAGGCCAGATGTACAACTAAACAAGAGGATAAGTACATCAGAGTCTCTAGTTTGAGAAATAGACGCCTCACATGTCCTCAGCTGACAGCTTCATTTAATTCTACCCGCTCAACACCAGTTTAATGTACAACAGTAAAGAGAAGACTTACGAGTGCAGGCCTTATGGGAAGAATTGCAAAGAAAAAGCCACTTTTGAAACAGAAAGAGTTTCTAACAGAAAAGGTTAGAGTGGGCAAAGAAACACAGAGATTAGACAACAGATAGTTGGAAAAGAGTGTTATGGATCTTAACTCCATTGAGCATTTGTGGGATCAGCTAGACTGTAAGGTGCATGAGAAGTGCCGACGAGACAGCCACATCTATGCCAAGTGCTACAGGAAGTGTGGGGTGAAATGTCACCTGAGTATCTGGACAAACTGACAGCTAGAATGCCAAGGATCTGCAAAGTTCTCACTGCTGCACATGGAGGATTTTTTGATGAGAACTCTTTGAAGTAGTTTAAGAAGTTCTGAACATGTTTTTTCAAATTGTAATAGTAATTTTTCATGTTATTAATGTCCTGACTATACATTGTGATCAGTTGAATGCCACTTTGGTGAAAAAAAGTACCAATTTCTTTCCATAAGAGCAAAATCTGTACATTATTCCATACTTTTGGCCGCCAGTGCATATATATATATATATATATATATATATATATATATATATATATATATATATATATTTAAAAATCAGGGGGACGTTTCATGAAGAATTCAGTCCCTCAATGAAATCCTGACCCCCTTGGGTAGTTGTTAGTAATGCCTGATCAGAAATGTCTGTTACTGTTTCCTGCTGAAGATGTTCATGTAAATTCAGTCAGTACAAACAGTATTACCATATTCATTAACCATTTAGCTTTAAATTAAACATTTTGATATAATTACTTAAAGTGCCTGCATATGTTTAGCAGGATAATTCAACCATAGGGAATGCAAGATGGAACGTTAGCTTAGCATACTAACTGGAAACACAAAGAGAAATTATTATTATTTTTTTTATTTTTTGCTTTGGTTATATTATGGTATGTCAAATATAGCTTACATGACCTTTATTTTAATGATAAAGACAGCAAAAATCTTTAAGCGATATTGTAGGATTGACTGAAACAACTTCTTTCAGCCAATGAACACAGTCAGGGTCCTAGGGGGACAGGATTTCAGGATTTTCTGACATTTGGTTTGCTGAAACTTCTTTTGAGGGTGGTTTGTTTGTTTGTTTGTTTGTTTGTTTGTTTTGGAGAAAGGGGGTGTAGTGGAAGTTAGCAAAATGGCTGAAATCAACCACAGCACCTTTTAATATTTTGTTAATGCCTTTCAGTGGCAATACATCTTTATTTTATTTTTTTTAAACTCTACTTTTACTGAATTTGTGTTTGCATCTTTTGCAGACTGTTGCTTTATTGCCACTTTTGTGATACAGGTGCTCCAGGGCCTCCAGGTGAGCCGTTTATCTCCCGTTATGGCTCTGCCCTCACCCTCCACTGGTCCAGCGGTGACCCCGGGCGTGCCCCCATCACACGCTATGTCATAGAGGCCAGACCATCTGGTGAGTCAAAGGAAAACAACAGAAATCTTGCGATTATGTTAAAGGTCACCATACAGTTGTGAGGAAAAATTGTATCTTATTCCTAACAGATGAAGGATTGTGGGATATTCTCATCAAAGATATTCCTAAAGAAGTGACATCATACACTCTTAACCTGGATATGCTCAGAGAAGGGGTCAGCTATGACTTTCGTGTTATTGCAGTGAATGACTATGGCTACGGGTCTCCAAGTGCTCCATCTCCTTCAATATCAGGTGAGTAAACCGTTTCCAAACCCATAAAATGTCATTTTTTGAAATAATGTCTTGACCACACTGTTCCATATAATGATAAGTAAATGGGGACTGCGACTATTAAGCTCCAAAATGAGAAGCACATAATAAAATAAGTATTTCTACTTCTTTTCTCCATTACCAGCCCAAAAGGTCTCCCCCTTTTATGAAGAATGGTGGTTTCTGGTGGTGATCGCTCTCGTGGGCCTTATCTTCATCCTTTTACTCATATTCATCCTTATCATACGGGGCCAGAGTAAAAAATACACCAAGAAAACAGACTCAGGTGAGGCAATGAGCCATAAACACAGAAAATAGATCCATAATGTCCCTCAGTTACACTGATTGCCCATCCCGCTCTTCTGACAGATGTGGCTAAAAAGAGATGGACTCAAATATACCTTAATTTTCCCTCTGCGGGTGGGTTTTGTCATAGTGCTGTGGGAAAAAGTGATTTTCCACTTGCGAGAGAATCAATAGCAGCGTCTGCTTGCTTCAGTTGGTAGTGGTCATTTCTATCAGCTTGATTGCTGACTCATTTTGCTGCCTCTGAGGGAGGCGGTCTGTTGCCTCACCCAAAATTACATCACTTATCGTCTCAGCTCTTTTGTCAGCTTGGAAAATAAATGACCATCAAGACCTTTTTTTTCTAATGGATTTCAATTTTTCAAATCTTAATAAACACTAAACTGTCTTAATGAATATGAAAAAGTGCAAAAATGTTTGTGTGAGGGCTAGTTTTACGAGTAGGGTTATTGGATAAACACAATCATTTGCTCAGTATAAAAACAACAGAACTGTGTAGAGAGTCCACACCATGATATGAAAACAAATGTGTGTGTCTGTGTGTGTGTGTGTGTGTGTGTGTGTGTGTGTGTGTGTGTGTGTGTGTGTGTGGAGGGGTTCTCACATGGCTGCCTGTGAGTTTTGGTCAGAGATAGTGAGGTTGAAGAGTGAGGCAGTACAAGGGAAGTGTTTGTGTGGGACACAATGGCCTTCTCTCAAGGTCCGCCCTACCCAGTTCTGTTCAGTCCTGATCTAATGGTGCCAGCTTGTTTTACTGAAGTCCAGAGAGGCCCAAAGTACTGCAAGGTGATAGATCACACCGTCCAACTAGGCTGAAAGGTCACTACCCTCTTCACCTCTCTGAAATCACACTTCACTTCAACTCTGAGTTCAGTGTGTGTGAGAGCGTCAATAAAAGAAGAGGGTGGCAGTTGGAGGAGATCTGAGCTTTGGAGATCAGAGGTCTTCTGACTTTAGACGATGCATGCTGAATGACCTTGCAAAATCTGACTCATTTTGCTGCTGTGGTCACAAATACTACTGAAGTGCACTACTAGTTTTGGGGAGATGTGCTGTAGTGCAGTGATTCTCAACTGGTTTTGTTTCAGGATTTTAATTTGGACTTTATGTGGCAACCCGGCACATTATAAATTGATTATCATAGAAAAGTTAACCAATTTTTTATTTTATTTAAAAACAAATTTCTCCGTTTCTGTTACCTTGCGTAGTTTGGTTCATTTTCAAGGATAAAGGGATTTTAGAGAGCCTTTCCATGTTGGAATCTGCTTAATTCGGCTCGCTTCAACAAAGTGACATATGAATTTGTGTCAAGGTACCTTGGGGTTTGATTAGATACACAGCCTTTGACATCTTCTCTTTTAAAAGTTGATAAGTATATTTATTTTGCCGTCACAATTTTGTGCAATTATATGGTTAGTTGCATTTTATTATTTGCATTCAGAATGGTTTAGACAGACAGACAGACAGACAGATAGATAAGATAGATAGACAGGTATATGGATGGACAAAAGGACAAACAGACAGACAGATAGATGGATGGATGGATAAGGCAGATAGAGGGAGGGAGGGACGGACGGACAGATAGATAGATACATAGATATAGATAGAGGATGATGGATGGACGGACGGACGGATGGAGATAGATAGAAAGATAGACGGACGGACGGACAGATAGACAGAGGATGATGGATGGATGGATAGATGGATAGATAGATAGATAGATCCTCAAATCCTCATAGAGTGTCTTCTTATCTCTCTATTTAGGGTCCCTCTCGAACTGTACATCTTTACCCCTCTCTCATGGTGAGTTGGTGCGGCTGGATGAAGGACGGTTCACCGCCCTGGAACTCAACAACCGTCGACTTTCTGTCAAAAATTCCTTCTGCCGCAAGAACGGAATTTACACCAGGTCAGAATATATCTGCATGACTTCTAATTGAGATTTATTCTGAACATATTCAGTGAACTTTTCACAGAGAGCTCAGTACATGCTAGACCATAAAAACAGTATGTGGTAGAATAGTTTTCTCAGCTAATATATTTTTTCTGGCATTTTCTCTGTGGAAAATTACTGTTTATCAGTATACTGATCAGTACATTATTTGCACAATGGATTTCATTCCCAAATGGCTACATACAAAGAGCTGGAATGTATTCTCTCCACACACAGAGCTTCGGCCTGGCCGTTGAATTTAAATCTACTTCAGGCATCCTTTAAATGGATTGAGTTGGCATGAATTTTAATGACAGTCACTTCTTTCAAATCTCCAACTGCAATCTGTCAGCTGAAAAGAACACAGCAGACTGTGGAAGTTGGACCACTAAGACCCCCTTCCATTATGTTTTATTTGCATTCAAAGTGCATGCTGTTGAAAGTGTCTACTTATGTAAGCTGCTTCTTTCTCAATATGCATAAAGACGCTCTAGCTTTGATAAAAAACATACTGATAGTGAACATACTGTGTCCCCTGTAGGAGAGTGTTCTCCAGGACAGTGAGTAACTTCTTACAATGTCTTTCAGGGGGTTCAGCTTTTTTAAAGGAATTTCAGTAGGCTCGGTTTTCTGAGGTTGGTCAGCCCTAGTATAGTTAGCCAAATTTCCCATTAAGATGTTTTGAAGGAATAGTTCAAAAATAAAAATTCTGTCATAATTCACTCACCATGATGTTGTTTCAGACCTGTTTGAGTTGCTTTCTTCAGAACACAAACGAAAAAAAAAAAATAAATAATAATAATTATATATATATATATATATATATCTGTATTCTAAATACAATGCCAGTTGATAGGGCCTCACTTTAAAGCAAACAAGCACCCACAAGTATCATTAAAGTAGTCGATGCAGCTCATGCGCCATATTCCAAGTCTTCTGAAGCTTTACGATAGGTTTTAGTCAGAGATAACCTGAAATTTAAGTCATATATTAGTGGAAATATTGATGTGTGTCACATTCACATGTCACATTCATGAGTGCATAAATGAAGCTGTTCACAGTGGCTCCTGTGTTCATGTGTGAATTTGCATCGTTTTAGCTAGGGGTGTGAATCTTTGGGTTGAAATCAAATCGATTTGGTTCACGATTCACAGGTTTTCGATTTAAATCAAACACGACTTTGCAAATTGAAAATGATTCAATTCAGTTCGATTAACGATTCAATTCTGCATTTTTTAAAAATGCATTGATAGTATTCTTTAAATACTGCACCTAATGTGTCTTAAGCAAGAAAAAGTGAGAAACTATTTAAGATGGTTTATTCCATCAAAACTAACTTGAAAGAAAACATATTAAATATATCTACTGTACATATAGGCTACTGTACAAGAGTACAGTGTGCCAATAAAATATTTCAGAGCTGAACATATTCCATATTTCACTATAAAAAGTATTTTTTATAAGTTTCCTCACAATTAAATTACTTTATTTCAGTAATGACCCAGTGTCAGAAATTAACTTTTAAATTTAGGGTCAATAATTGCCCTTTGTATTTGATTTTCAGGGGCATTTTTTTTCCCTTTATGAGGGCGTTTATTTGTAACAGTTTAAAACATAAACTGTCTTATCCGTTTATGTCAAAATGTCAGTTTAATCAGTTCATTAATAGAAATTCTGAAAGTCTGAGGATGTATTATGTCTTACCCTAAAAATTACATCAACATTAACTATATCAGAGGTTACAAATAAAAAAAACAAGTATTTATTACGAGGGCAAAAACCTCATATTTTGAATTTCGGTCACATTTTTATGATTTTTAGTGGCCACGCTGCGAGTTGGCAGCAGTTTCAAAAGGTTTGAGCCCATTTGACTTGACTTGCGACAAAAAAAAGCTGCTCAGAAAAAGTTTCAGTGAGAGATGGAACAGAGAGCAGGCGCGATCCCATGTAGAGTGATGAAAGAGTGCAGCGCGCGACTGTAAGGGGAGAGCAGTGAGGGCGCGTGCTCTGGGATGCACTAGAGAATGAAGCCACACATGTCTCATTTTAATCTCACATGTAACTAATTGAATATTTATATATTCTAAAATATTGTATACTGATTTGCAGAATCACAATTCATTCGATTTTTAACAGTCTAATTCGATTATTGACCAACACTAACGATTCTCGATTAAAAAATCATATTTAAAGATCAATGCATATGAATCGGCAGGATTACTAATCGATGCATCCAGAAAACGAGTGAATCGGTACACCCCTAGTTTTAGCGCGAAACAGCATAAGTTCTCAAATCTAGATTTTCACAGAAAACTACTTAAATTGACTGCTTTTATGAGGGTCAGTCACTATCAACTGCCATTGTAGTGAGATGATAAATCGAGATATTTATTAATATAGATATTTTTTTCCTTTTGTGTTCCACATTAGAAAGAAAGTGAGTAAATTATGAGACATTTTCATGTGGAGTGAACTATTCCTTTAAACAAAACATGAAAGTTCTTCATTTCATTTTCTTATTGTCATTTTGTTTTATTTTGTGTTAACTGCATCTACAAGTAAATTATACATAATGTCAGTGTGATACTGGTACTAACACTATGTCCTAAGTAATTTGACAGTCCAAACTGACAGCGAAAATGCTTTGCAAAAATACACAGCCAATCAGAACATTTTTAATTATGGAATTTTGGACTAATGAGATTTCACTGTGCACTATGGTGCAAAAATAGAAACCAAGCAGCCAACAAAAGTCCTGTCACTTGTTATGTTTGTGGCTGGTTAGTACATGGGGTACAGAAAAGTGCTCAAAAGGTCTAATTTTGCTGTGGTTACCTCCTCAGTCGAAAGTGATCAGGTGAAAATAAACATTTTGAATAACTTGTAATCGAACAACAGGTCCACTCAGTATTTTTTTGTTGCGCAGATACCTTCAATAGTGACGAAGATGCAGCATCATGCAAGAGCAAAAGTTAACAATGCCATTGTAGAAATGTGCAATACTCAGTTATGAACTTGGTATAGCATTATTACGTGGTTAATAGAGGAGGCGGGAATCGGCTGAGCAGTCAACGTAAAATTTAATGATACAAAGGAACTTAAACATAACATAAAACACACAGACACACAGCGGCCGTGTGCATCTCTCTCTCTCTCTCTCTGGTGTCCCCGGCTCCTTATCTCTCTCCTGCTGATTGGGCAACTCAGTGCTGGGCGACCTGGCCACGCTCTCCTACTTGTCACACTCCTCCACCGCTCAATTCAGGCCAGGGCGCCATCCGGACTGGCTTTCTCCAGAAAAGAAAAGAAAACACTCTTCTTTGGCTCCCACGGGCACGCAGCCCACTCGGTCTTCAGCCTCTCCTCTGCCCCCTGGCGGACGGCAGCTGGCTCCTCCGCCTCCTGGTGGCCAGCAGCAGCTCCTCTGTCCCCTGGCAGACGGAAGCGGTTCCTCCATCCCCTGGTGGATGGCAATGGCTCCTCCGCCCCCTGGTGGATGGCAGTGGTTCCTCCATCCCCTGGCCGACGGCAATGGCTCCTCTGCCTCCTGGCAGATGGCAGCGGCTCCTCTGTCCCCCCGGCGGATGGCAGCGTGCTCCTCCGCCTCCCTGGCGGATGGCAGCGGCAAGTTCTCCCAGACAATGTGACCCCCCTCCCCCTCCCCATTTACCGGGTTTTGACACCATTGTAACGCATTTCAAGGATAGGAAAGGAGGTGGCTGGAACCGGCTGAGCAGTCAATGTAAACTTTAATGATACAAAGGAACTTAAACATAACATAAAACACACAGACACACAAACACTCTCTCTCTCTCTCTAGCGTCCCTGGCTCCTCCCTTAACTCTCTCCCGCTGATTGGACAACTCAGCACCAGGCGTGCATCCTCACGACCCGGCCACGCCCTCTTCCTTGTCATAAGCATTAACAAGCGTGCTTGTTGCACTGCATCTGTTGCGAGAGCACAGATTTAATCTTAGACAGCCTCTGTGCCACATTGAGTTTTATTATAGTCAGTATAATCGATTATTAATTTACATAATCGATGTATTGAATGTTCATCATCACATGGATGCATTTTTGCACCCCTACTAATATTAGGCATTAAAAAAAAAAAAAAACATTTTATTTGTGGGTGCAAGCTGACGTTTTGGGTAGCATTTGCACACCCTGGCCCACCCATGGCTGCGCCACTGCTCGGTCCTTAACATTTCACACCCAAACCACAATTAAATGTTTAAAAAAGCCTAACTAAACCTAACTAAAACTTGTCATTAAAGGTGCGTTCAGTAATTTGTTTCCTCATTAAGAAGTTTTACTTCTAAAGAAATGAATATAAATTTGTAAAACATACTGTATGTATAAAATCATGTGCACTCCCATGAGATGAAGACTTTAGTTATATCAGTAAGCTTACAAAAGCTGTTTTATTCTACATGGAGAGGGTCCCCTCATGCGGGCGGCCATGTTAGAATCACATGACCAGCCAAATACTACTCGTTTTTATCTCAGGAAACACCTTATTATTGGACACTTTCACTCATGAATTAAAATTAACCATGGCTGACTAAGCATAGTTAATTCTACAATAATAATACAAAAGTTTAGTAATTTTGCTTTTGATTGATGCTGCATCCATGCCCCTAGGGGTTAGTGTAAGTCCAAGATGACATGCATAAAAAAATTACTGAGTGCACCTTTAAAAACTACAATAGTTCATTTCTATTTCAACCTGTTTTGTAATGCAATACAATACAATATATACTTTGGCCTTCACCCAAACTCTGCTGTATTTGCACCCTGCTTCAAGACATCAACTGCAGAATTCTTTTTTTTTTTTTTTTGCATAAACATAAATAGTACACAATATGCGTCTACGACGTTCTCATTATTCTAATGGAATTGATCTGAAGTTTCTTCTCAGATCTCTTCATGGAGACGTGTTTGGGCTACATGGATGGGTTGATTTGATGGAGGGATGGGTCAGCTCCGAGCTTCCTCTGATAGTAATTGGAGAAGCCACACTTGGCCTATTATGGTGGAATGTGCTGGGGGGTTTGTGCTGGTCCTCTGCCCAGTTGCTGAGGCCCAGGATGGGGATCAAAGGGGACTGGGAAGTGGTGGACTTCCACTTGGATGCAGTCCTGCTAATGAGCTGAGGTCTAGATGGACTCTTTGATGAAGGTAGAAAAGGAAAGAGTTTGGCATGAGACAGAAAAGATAGAGGGAGTAGATGAGGGTGGATAAGAAGAAAGGAAGACTTTTTGGATTGAAAGAGTAGAATGATACAGGAAAAAAATTGAAAAGCCTTCTCTAGCTGCTGTGGGGGTGCTGGCTGTTTGACAGGGCTCCACCCCTCTGATTTAACCCTCCTCAAACCTCGGCCTCCTCTGAATTTTAAACAGATACAAAGTCATAACCCTCCCCTTCCCTCCAAGTTCCTTCCTTTATCACAGGGGGCCTATTTTTGATGGAACAACCCCTCCACTACCAGGGTTTTCCATTAGTACACAGCTTGTTCATGGTCCTCTTGCTCATTTTCCATTTGAACAAAGCATTGTGCGTTTCACCATAGATACACTTGGCTGGTGGATGCCATGTTTTTCAGAAACCCTCTTGCGTCTTTATTAGGGCTTGGTGACTCCCCAATATAAAATATTTTTTTTACTCATTAGCTCCCCACATAGTTCTTTAAAGCCTTTTGCCTATGTGAGTTATTTTGGCTTGATTTATATTCTAAGCCAACTGAAATAAAGTACTGAACCAGAGCAGCTTAGCAGCCTCAGTTCAAAAGCTAATGTCTCCAGTGGTCTTGGCTTTGAGCCTTTCAGCCCTCATTATGGCAAATCAAGCAAACTCGCCATGCCATGCTGCAATCCTTCTGACTTCATTTTTAATAAACAAGTGGACTGGTTCAAAGACTTACAGAGTAATGTCCTCATAACCCCTGAATCTGTCTTTAAACGACATGGGATTGATTTGCTGTCACTTTCCCTTGAGGATGCTCAACATCCGTTGTTTTTCCTGAAGCATAAAGCCCTCGGTTGCCATTAGTGTATTCATCAAAATCAGCTTTGAGAATTCTTCCATGTGAATGTTGCATCAGAGGGTCTTTATGTGTTTCTTGTTATGACTTAAAGGGGACCTATTATGCAAAATTCACTTTTACATGGTGTATCAACATAAATGTGAGTCAGCAGTGTGTGTACACAACCACCCTACAATGTTAAGTCCACCCACTCCTCTTTCTTATATTTCTATTAATCAAAAACAGTGTCTCAAAAAGAATGGTTTTCGTATCCGCTCTAAAGTGACGTCACTTTAGAGCAAGCCACGCCCACGACTGGTGACGGACTCCACCCTATTATCATAGATCCTCCCTTGAGTGATCGACACATAGTCCGCCATTTTCTTCCACGCTGGAGCAGCTACAGTGAGAAGAATAATGTCTCAACTTCATAAGCGTCATAAGTGTTCTGTTGTTGGCTGTAAAAGTGAACATAAGAGTCTTCATGTACTCCCGGCATCAGAGCCACTGAAGACGCAGTGGACAAGTTTTGGTTTTGAAGAAAATGTGCCCCAAAACATACCAAAATTTGTGTATGTTTGTGCAAATCATTTTACACCGGACTGCTTTGTGAATGAGGGTCAATATAAAGCAGGATTTTCAAAAAATTTGACTCTCAAGCATGGATCACTATCAACTGTTCGTTTTCCAGCTTTATATCCTGAAGATGTAAGTATCGCACTTTATATTTTGTGAATGTCTGCAAATCGCCTTTCCGAATGTGCTTGTTAGCTGATTCCACGGCTAATGCAGCTAAAGTTACAATTGTCTCTGATTGTATTCACGGAGAACAGAGCTATGTCGTTATAGCTTGTTTGCACATGACGTCACGTCACTGCGTTGCTGTGGTGTGAAATGCAGATGGAGGGCAGGAAGTGATTTTCTACATAAGAATCACTCAAAATGCCTATGTTTTGCGTCGTTTACGGTTGCTCATACATATATGGCTGAACTCCGGTATTTACGGTGTCAGTCATATTGGTTCTGATTTGTTGTTGCTATAGTATCCGAAGCACCAGCTGTAAAGGCACAGCCCTCTTCCGGAAAGGGGGCGGGGAGCAGCAGCTCATTTGCATTTAAAGAGACACACACGGAAACAGCTTGTTTTTGATTCCACCCAAAAAGAGGCATTTACAACATGGTATAATAAATGATCCATGGGGTATTTTGAGCTGAAACTTCACAGACACATTCTGGGGACACCTGAGACTTATATTACATCTTGTAAAAAGGGGCATAATAGGTCTCTTTTAAAGGGAAAGATCACCCAAAATTAGAATTCTCTCATTATATACTCACCCTCATGCCATCCCAGATGTGTGACTTTCTTTCTTCTGCAGAACACAAATGAAGATTTTTAGAAAAATGTTTCAGCTCTGTAGGTCCATACAATGCAAGTGAATGGTGGCCAGAACTTTGAAGGTCCAAAAAGCAGATAAAGGAAACATAAAAGTAATCCATAAGACTCCAGTGCTTAAATCCATGTCTTCAGAATCAAAAGCAATATAATAGGTGGGGTGAGAAACAGATCAATATTTAACTCCTTTTTTACTTTTAATCTTCACTTTATCTTTGTATGGCTGAAATGTATGGTGTTTGGCAGGATAAATCACCATCTACTTTCCTTGTATGGAAAACAGAAGCTTGGACATTCTGCCTAAGATCTCCTTTTATGTTTCAAAGAATAAAAACAATGATACATATTTTAACTGCTCCTTTAAGATCAGAAATTACACAGCAGTAACAACGCCTTAATCGTCGCTTACATATGATAAAATGGACTGTGAATGCTGATGAATGAATACTGAATAATTGTTCCCTTTAGAGGAACCAGCTTAAGGTTTCTTTCAGATTGACAGCGTACAGCATAGTAAAGCCTCTCACTTTTTCCCACTTTCTCTTTCTTCTTCCACTAGATCTCCACCACGGCCCAGTCCCGGCAGTCTGCACTACTCTGATGAAGATGTCAGTATTAAGTACAATGACCTGGTCCCAGCCGAGAGCAGCAGCCTGACCGAGAAGCCCTCAGAGGTGTCTGACTCTCAGGTGATTCAACCCTGACAAGACAAATGAATGTCTTAAAACAGTTCATGTCTCCTGATGTTATCTCATGTGGAAAGTCAACATGAATTAAAAATTGGCCCCATTAACTTTCTTAATACACATTCCTGGTCTTATTGTGCACAGTGCATTAGTTCATGTTGTTCCAAATTAAAATATGGTTGTCTTTGTTATCCATAATCAAAATTTAATAACTTGCTCCACCTATTAAACAACTTTTGTTTTTTGTCTGATGTCACAAATCACTCCCCTCCCCTCCAACACCTGGATCAATTCTGGTGTGAAATGCGACTTTTCACAATCCAATCAATTCTGGAATGATAAAGGCAAGTCCCGCTCTACATTTTTTTATTGCTGAACATCCTATTACACTCAGAAATATGTCAGACTGCAAAAGCAAAATGGTTTGCAAACAACATTTCACAATGACTTAAACCTCTCCAAGGATTGATTTGACGTCCATATGTCTTTCATGGTTTCTTTTGCCATCTGTAGATTATATAAATGTAATTTAACATTTAAAGGGTTAGTTCAACCAAAAATGAAAATTGTCATTTACAATTTACAATCATTTACTCACCCTCATGCAGATGTGTATGACTTTGTTTCTTCTGGGGAACACAAACAAAGATTTTTAGAAGAATATTTCAGCTCTGTTGGTCCGTACAATGCAAGTGAATGGTGACCAAAACTTTGAAGGTTCAAAAAGCACACAAAGGCAGCATAAAAGTAATCCATACAACTCCAATAGTTAAATCCATGTCTTCAGAAGCGATAATGATAGGTGTGGGTGAGAAACAGATCATTATTTAAGTCCTTTTTTACTATATATCTCCACTTTCACATTCTTCTTCTTTTGTTTTTGGCGATTCACATTATTCGTGCATATCGCCACCTACTGGGCAGGGAAGAGAGTTTATAGTAAAAAGGATTTACATTTTGATCTGTTTCTCACACATACTATCATATCACTTCTGAAGACATGGATTAAACCACTGGGGTTGTATGGATTACTTTTATGCTGCCTTAATTACCTTTTTTCAGCTTCAAAGTTCTGGCCACCATTCACTTGCATTGTGAGAACCAACAGAGCTGAAATATTCTTCTAAAAATATTTATTTGTATTCAGCAGAAGACAGAAAGTCATACACATCTAATGACATGAGGGTGAGTATATGATGAGAGAATTTACATTTTTGGTTGAACTATCCCTTCACACAAAACACTAAAGGTCACTTCCCCACAGGAAAGAACAATCACAAATACAATCTATTTAAAATCTCAGCTGTTTGTCCAAGGCAGCGATGGGATAAAATGGAGAGCAAATTGAGATGTTTGCTTAAATCTACTGCTCCTCAAATTAGTAATCTCACATGTGTCTCTTCTAGAGTTTCAGAAGAGATCTCAACATCGTCGCAGATTGTGCTCAAATTTGCCAAAATGCTGAGATTATCAAAATGTACTTTCCTCAGCACATTCTTCCAGGATCAAATTATCTAAGCTTTAGTAGCCTCATTACTTTTATAGCTCTATATTCTTACTGTATGCCAACAATTGTCTTATTTGTCTACATTTTAGAAGGAAGTGTAGAAGAAACAAATGGAGTCAGAGTTGATTTATTAATAAAAAATAACAATTCCATTAAGTCTCTCGAGCTATGAAAGAGCAATCTCTGAGCAATACAGTTTTCCTCTGGCCCTTCAGTTTCCCCCAGCCAAAAACATGCCAATCTTTTATGGTGAAATGTTCTTTCTGCAAACACATTAAAACAGAAGACCATGATAAAGAAGGGTGACCTTTCTTAACAAGATGACGCATGTCATCTCATCCCTGGACATCTGATCTCATTCCTATGCATCTCACTGCACAGGAAATGGCTTGGACAAATTCTCATATCTCAAGTTTCCACATTTCCAATAAATATTAAGCAACAGAAAGTGCAATATTAGAACACTAGGATCTCCTCTTCAATGCAGTAAATGATTGAATGACTATGAAACTAGTGCTTAAAGTTCCCCAACACTTGTATCAATAGATAGATCTGCTTCCATTTTGCCTCTGTATGCTCCTGAGGCATGGAAGATAATTCAAATTCTAGATTATGTCAAGTCAAGACAAGTCATTTTTATTTGTATAGCACTTTTCACAACACACATCATTACAAAGCAGCTTTACAGAAAATCATGCATTAACAGAAAATTCAACTGTAATATCTATAAAGTCTTAGAGTCATCATTGTGTAGTTTGATAAAATATGATTGTGAATTGTGTTTAAAAATAAGTAATTCAATAATAATTGTATTTAGAACCCCAGTGAGCAAGCCAATGGCGACTGTGGCAAGGAACACAAAACTCCATAAGATGTTGGTTAATGGAGAAAAATAACCTTGGGAGAAACCAGGCTCACTGTGGGGGCCAGTGCCCCTTTGGCTAACATCATGAATATAATGCCAATATTAGTTATTTATGTGCAGTGCAGGTCATAGGTTAAAATTAGTAAACTAAGTAAGTGTTAAGGGTCAGTGTTTAAACAAAGATTTTGTATGAACTGTAAGATTAATGACTAATGTCTTATGGGCCTTATTATGGGCCAAACACAAGACAAACACTTTGGCATAGTTTAACAAGCAGTAATACAAGTTCTTAATTCAGCCCTTTTCTTGCAGAGGACAGCTGGTGGACAAATTCAGAGGCTCTCTAAATAATGTTTTGCCCCTTCAGGGGCCAATTATGTTTTCTTATGGGATATCTATCCTCAAAGTTTTGGGTGAGGCCGTAGTTTGTCTTTGGTTGTCTAGCCGATATTAGAAGTCTGTAGAATAGTACGAATACTCATTCACATAATTCTGATTAAAGAAACAGTTCACCGATAATTGAAAATTCTGTAATAAAACATTCCTCATGTTGTTCTAAAACTGTATGTTGTTGTTGTTTCTGTGGAACAAATAAGACATTCTGTTTCATGCAAATACACTTCATATAGACTATGGCTGTCAAACTCCAAACCACACCATAAGAAGGTGATAAATGCATAACAGAACTTTTCCTTCTCATTCAATTACAGGGCAGTGACAGCGAATACGAGTTGGATCCAAACCGGCAGAAGACCCATTCCTTCGTCAACCACTACATCAGTGACCCCACCTACTATAATTCATGGCGCCGGCAACAGAAGGGTGTTTCTCGCCCTCCGGCGTACGGCTACTCCCAGCCCGACACAGTGGCGGAACAGGAGTCTCGACCCCACCCTCCTCCGCTGCCATCGTTACCACCTTTGCTACCCCACAGCAATCCCTCCCTGCAGCCCCAGGGCCAGGTCACCCTGTTCAGGCCCAAGGGCAGCCGGACTCCCACCCCATCACTGCTGTCCTCTGACAACCACAGCCAGCACACCCTGTACAGGCCCCCGAGCAGTCTGGGCACCTCCACCCAGGTCCCAACCACAGGATTCTCCTCGTTTGTTTGATACGAGTCTCTCATTCCTCTGACAACACACCTGAGTGGTACTCCTGCATTGTTGTTTGTCAGATCTTTTCTTTTAGACTGTATTTTCTCCTTTATTTACAGAGGAACTGCACTGTGTTGGACATCTTGTGCTGCATTTGGATTTTATCTGGCCCCTTGTGTGGGTGAGCATTAAAACACAGACAATCATTCTGAGGGAAACGTTTGTTGCTTGAAAAGGTTAATTTATTCACTTCGCCCTACACTTCTAAACAACTTAATCGAAGAGATTAGTGGATATACAGAAAAATAGGTCCAAAAACATTTTAAAGAGATAGTTCACCCAAAAATGAAAATTCTCTTTTTCATTTACTCACCTTCATGCCATCCCAGGTGTATATGTCTTTCTTTCTTCTGCAGAACACAAATGAAGATTTTTAGAAGAATATTTCAGCTCTGTAGGTCCATACAGTGCAAGTGAATGGTGATTAGACCTTTGTAGCTCCAAAAAGCACATAAAGGCAGCATAAAAGTAATCCATAAGACTCCAGTGTTTAAATCCATGTCTTCAGAATCAAAAGCAATATAATAAGTGGGGTGAGAAACCGATCAATATTTAACTCCTTTTTTACTCTAAATTTTCACTTTACCTTTCACTTTCAGATGTGACAGTGAAAATAAACAGGTACCAAATGTGACTTTCAGATGTAAATGTGAACGTGAAAGCGGAGATTTAGAGTAAAAAATTACTTAAATTTTGATCTGTTTCTCACCCCACCTATTATATTGCTTCTGATTCTGAAGACATGGATTAAACACTGGAGCCTTATGGATAACCGGTACTTCTATGTTTCCTTTATGTGATTTTTGGAGCTACAAAGGTCGGATTGCCATTCACTTTCATTGTATTCTACAGAGCTGAAATATTCTTCTAAAAATCTTCATTTGTGTTCTGCAAAAGAAAGAAAGTCATACACATCTGAGATGGCATGAGGGTGAGTAAATCATGAGAGAATTTTCATTTTTGGGTGAACTCTCTCTTTAAAAACTGAAAATGTGATTGCCATATTAAAAAATACACTATATGCAGTGGGGTCTAAAATCTGAGACTTTATTGAAAATATGGATTTTTTTTATTTATTTATTTTATTTTTTGTAAATCTGCACACAGAAAAACAGAGAAGTTATGAAAATACAAATGAGATTCTGCACTATTTTTGGGTCACTAAGCAAATTTGTTACATTGACCATATTAACCTCGTTGTACAAAAGGTCAGATTTCCACACAAATGCTCTTTGGAACATTCTCAAATCATGCTGGAAAACATGGATCATCAGGTTTTGCACAAACTTGGTGCATGCTTAACAGATGCCAAATACTATGAAAATCTGAAATGTAGGCACATTTTTCAGTTCACCTTTTCAGTTAAATTGTTATGCTGATAGCATGCTGTAATCAAAGAAGTTGTTCTAAATAAGAAAATAGAGCAAAATAGATACTTTTTCACTGTAATCTCAGACTTTTGGTATTCACTGCGGATATTTAAAAGTGATGAGAGGGTGAGAACAAATTGCTTTTGCCATTGCATTTGATGCTACATATTTCCAAAGTTATCATCATTTTAAACCTCAAAGGATTGTCAAATTCTGTTTGTGTGATATTGCTCTGATGTATTCTGTCACTTTACATTAACATTAATGACTAATTGTAACAACTGTGAGTTTGTAGCAATGTCAATCTCTTGAAACTGTGGGATATTTTTCTGCTACTTAGACAACCAAACTTTAACACTAAGGGGGAGGAAATATGGAATTACGTTAAGATTCAGTACATGGCCAGTTCCATTTTTTATGTATTTTTGCTTATTGTTTGTGTAAAACCAACCATGTACTGTAAGCAAAAGAGACATTACAGTGGAAGAAGCTGCAGGCACTACCATCGTTTCCTGTCTCCTCACTGACAGCCAGTTGTTTTTGTCATGTCATGATGGCATGAAAACAAAAGGTATGTTTGTTTGCAGTTTTAGGAGTTAGCCGATGCTATTCTGGCAATGATTTCCTTGGAAAGGTCTGGGTTATTGCCAAACACTGACAGCATTTGAATTATCCCTGCATTTGCATTCAAAATTCAAATTTGAAACACTGCCCCCAGTGGCCAAAGCGGTAAGTGTTGTTGGGCGAATGGGCATGTGTGAGCTCTACTTTCTGGGTGAAATGTCCACAGAGGGGCTCCAAAAGCAAGTTGTTTTCAGCTGTACTGGCTGTAATACAGTGAGGAGGAATGCACATTTTATCAATTGAACCCCTGAACCCAAACCCCTAACCTAAACCTTACCATCAGTGGAGTAAAAATGTAATGTTAGAGGGAAAAATGCAACTTCTGTATTGTGCTCGTCACTGATTATGCGAAAGCGATACTTCCTGGTTTAAACGTTGGATCCCTAACCTGGGTCTCCCACGCTGCTGATGCGATGCACTTCAGTGAGTCGGCATAATGTGACCGATCCTAGAGTACCGGAACTCTCTGAAGCAATATGCCAACCTCCTGTGTGATCATGTTGGGAAAAATACATTCTGATCAAATTTAGAACACAACAATCATTTCATTATTACTCAAGCAGCCGTTTAAAGAGCTACCACTCAAAATGTTTCTGCACATATGAGAAAATGTGTAAGGCTATGTAAAGATGTGTGGGTCAATATCTTCCATAGGAACTGTGCATAAAAATGTCAACAAATAGCAAACGAGCTTCATGGACTTACAATTCATAGTAGGAGAGCAGGTGATATTACACTGTGTCAATTGATATGAACAGACACAAACATCACCAATTCAATCATGTTAGGGGTTCCATTGCTCAGAGTTTGATCAAAATGTCTACTATTTCAAATGACATTGTATGTACTTCTCTGAATATATTGTAGAATGTGTATTTACAGTTCACAGTTTGACATAGTGTACACTTCCAGTATGCTTATGTGTAGGGTGGCCAGACATCCCTTTTTTCCCAGGACAGTCCCATATTTAAGCACTTTTTCTAGTGTCCCGACTTATTCTGAAAAAAATTGTGTTTTGTCCCGTATTTCCCCTCTCCTAAAGTTTCTCTATCACCTTTGCAGCTTTCTCAGTCACTTGAGTATTCTAATCAAAGGTAGCCAAGGATATGGCTTGTAAAACAAATAAAATCACACCGTGTTATTTGAATTACATGATTGGATTAAACTATCCAATCACAATCCCCTATGAATAGACGTCCAGTTAGTGAACTGATTGAAGAGTCAGTTTGAAAGGGCACACAGCTGGAAAAATGTCAAGGAAGCGTGCATGTACATTTAATGAGGATCTTCAAAAAGAGGTTAAATTTATATATATATAAAGGACTCACAGACAGAGCCTAGTAAAGTGAGGTGTGAGATATGTGAATCTCGCTTTTCCATCACCCATGGAGGCTGCACCGACATCACGCAACATGTTCTTACAAAAAAGAAACTGACAAGATACACGCAAGTGAAGGACTTTTTGCTTATCATTCTGTTGTGCATGACCATAGCTTTGCACATTCATGGCCTGAGAAACGTTTTGCAGGCCAGGCTGGAGGAATCATACCCTCTGACATAAAAAAGCAGTTGGATGCCCTGGTTGAAGCTGGTGACATGCAAGCGGATGATTTCTTTTGTGCAGTGAAAAACTTTTATTCAGCATTGGATTACCTCCACAATTAGAGCCGCTCATTGAGAGCACAGAAAAACTTGAGTGGGCCATACTGAGAGACATCCCAGAGTGGAAAGATTTTCAGAGCAGCCTCGAACACTTCTACTCTACAATTCCCGCTCTCAGTTTGATTGACGAAGCCATGATCTTTGATGAGTGGGCTTGCGCGAATCATTGTCACTCGTTGCATCACTGAATGGAACATGAATAAGACGGTCGTGTCTGAGAGATGGACAGACATTTTTCATCAGCTGGAGAACAAGACCATCAACTTCGTAGTCTTAGCCAAGGTTGTGGAGTTTGTTTTATGCCTGCCTGGGGCATCTGCATCTGTGGAGAGCGTGTTCTCATTAATGAACGCAGCATGGACACCGGATAAACCTCGACTCAGTGTAACAGTCATGAAGGCAATGCTTTTTGTACGTCTTAATTTTAGACTGGACTGCTCTGCATTTTACAATAAACTCTTGAAAGACAAGCGCACACTGAGAAAAATTGCTGCCAGCGAAAAGTACAAGGTGACAACAGTTACAGATGCGGATGCACCTTCTACCATGCATTGATCTGTGCCTAGGTAAGGATACATCAATTAAATTTTTGCTGGGAGGGGGCTGTCCCATTTTTCACAAGCAGGAATCTGGTCACCCTACTTATGTGTATGTCAGCAAATGCTTAATTTATTTATAATCAATTGGTTTTATACTCTTAACTTAAGAAGAGAAACAGTAGTCTTATGTGGAAACTATTTTAAAGGACTTTAAACGACAATATGATGAACATCATTCACAATTTCTGTCTTGTTCTCTGTGAGGTGAATATCACTGTACAAAACTTGATTAATTATATTGGACCAAGGCATGGTTCGTATTGAAAATAAATTACTCTATTTTTCGGTGTTTTTGTTGATCTCTTGCTTTGGCTTTTGAAAATGCAGCAAACAGACATTGTTGACCTTAGTGAAACTGGCCATTAAAGTGCTAGGCAATGAAGCGCAAAAGCGAGAGCCTACTTTTTCAGCAATCTGGGTTCTGGAAGAAATGTAACTGTTTATTTTAACCATAAGGATTTCAAAGGCCAAGCCAACCAGCTCCAGCATGAATTACAACATTTGATTCATTCAAAACAAAACAAAAATTGTAATAATCAGAAAAAAATACAAAGTTGATATTAAATCATTCATGATGATACAAAATAAAACTATTCACTGTAATTTATTGAATAGATAAAATATGACATATATGAAGTGTATTGCAAAATATTGCAAATATATGCAAATATGAAAGTAGTTTGAGAATGTAGCGATACTTAATTATGTCATTCGCAATGCAGTTTTCTTTTAGTGACAATTTCTCTGATTGGTGGATCTCTATTCAGGATTATGGGTAGTGTAGTTCTCTGGGAAGTCAGAAATTAAACATTTATAACATTTGAAATCTTACGACTTATGGCTTCAACAGATCAACAATCTTGGAACTCATGGACATTTTGAAAGGTTTATATATTATGATAAATTAGTTTCTCTGTGGAGAATATTAATAAATGTTTACTTCAGGAACCCAACAGTTGCACTCTAGTCTAGTTTGTGTTTACAGCAATAGTTCACTGAAAAATGAAAATTCTCTCATCATTTACTCACCCTCATGCCATCTCAGGTGTGTATGACTTTCTTTCTTCTGCAGTACACAAATGAAGATTTTTAGAAGAATATTTCAGCTCTGTAGGTCCATACAATGCAAGTGAATGGTGACCAAAGCTTTGTAGCTCCAAAAAGCACAAAAAACATAAAAGTAATCCATATGTTATCCAGTGGTTAAATCCATATTTTCAGAGGAAATGGTGAGAGACAGATCAATATGTAAGTCTGTTTTTACTATAAGTTTTCCTCCCTGCCCAGTAGGTGGTGATGTGCACATTGAATGCGAACTGCCAAAAACAAAAGAAGAAGAACTCTTAGGACAGAAGAGCACTTAGCAAGGCTGTTTGAAAGTGGAGATTTATAGTAAAAATGGACTTAAATATTGATCTGTTTCACACTCACATCATATCGCTTCAGAAAGCATGGATTAAAACACTGGGTTTTTTGGGGGGGGGTTATGCCTTCATGTTCTTTTTGGAGCTTCAAGGTTTTGTCCACCATTCACCATTCACCTTATATGGACCTACAGAGCTGAGATATTTTTCAAATAATCTCTGTTTGTGTTCAGCAGAAGAAAGAAATTCATACACATCTGGGATGGCATAAGGGTGATTAAATGATGAGAGAATTTAAATTTTTGGGTGAAATATCCCTTTACGTTTTATTTCATCTCATCCTGAAAACAGCCTCATTTAATCCATGTCCCTGCTTGTTTTGACCTCTCCATAAAAAAGACAGCAGCTACAACAGAGAAAGATTTGGGCCAGATGAGAATGGGTAAGTGACTGTTGAGCCATTCAAGATGGAAGAGTTCGTCAGGGGTCCGACCAGTGATGTCACGAGAGAAATTAGAAATAATAACCAAGTACAGAGGAGGGGGCATGCCTGTAGAGTGTGCTACAAAGGCAAAACACATCTATACTTATACTGTACCTTTAAACCAGATAGAACATCCAGTGTCATCTCTGTATACAACAATAAATCATTCTGAGATAACACACATTAACACATTAAAGAAAGCATTGCATTACAGCTGATGGATCAATGAAAACCTGGGAATGGAGCCAAATTGGGAAATGACTTTCAATTATAACTTAAAGTCTTCCTCAATGTACTGTCTGTGACATTGTTAATCTAATTATGACCATGAAAGATTGTGAGAAATAATGTGCTCCATTCAAACCAGTTTATCATGGGGATGACTGCATCTTTTATTACAGTAGTTCTCAGCTGGTTTTGCTTCAAAAGACCCTGATTTTACATTGGAAAGTACCAGAACTGTTTCTCGTTCAAAAGTAAACAAAATCTCCAATATATTAAAAAATAAAACATGTTTATTTTTAATGTTTTTTTGGTTTTTATGGTTTTACTGTGACCGTTTTAGGGTCTTGATCCCCTGTTTAATTATATATTATACCGAGTGTACATAACAGTAACTCCAAGCCACAGATGGTTCAGGACCATCTTTACAAAAAAACACAAAGGAGTTTAAGGTGATAAATGACCTTACTGCTTGGCTTTTAAACACAGATTGTGATCTCACTGTTCTAACATGCCTTTCTTCTGAGCACACTGTGCCAAAGGCCTTTAACTGCAAGAGGATACTCCTCTTTAGGCTTATGTCAGAGGTGCAAATGACATATAATGGTCTTTTGCTAATTGATTTATGTGAATACACAAACAACAGTTAAACGCTGTCGGTACTGACTAGACTTTCAATGGCGTGATGACTAACAATTGTTCACTGTAAGATCCATATCAAATTAACTGCATTTCAAAGAGACATCCAAAGACCACTGGGAGGGTGGGCACAGTAACACACTAAACACCAAAGAATATATTACATTTTTTATATTTGTCACAGTTGTCTTTTAGCATGCAATGTTAAAACTGTTCTAGTTTTAATTGCTAAAAATCAACCATTCACTGTATAATTAAGCAGTGGCGGATCTAGACATTTTTTTATAGGGTGGCAAAGGGGTGGCTTGCAGACTATGAGGGGTAGCAACACTAAAACAAGTGCCCATGCATAGTTCTTATGGATTAAGGTAACAAGCTTCATTGCAACAAGTACTAGTTCATTAATAGTCATTATCAAATTATAAATGTCCATGAATTTGCAATACAACTGCATTTCCATAGGAACCACATAGTGACCATTTTGATACTGATTTGCCAACAAAAAAAAAAAAAAAAACATTTGTATAATAAAAAATAAGTAACACAATTTTATCTCTAGAGCACCAATTAGATAGACATTGTCTATTAAACACATCAACAAATTCTAAATGTTCTTTAGCTTGACATAACTGGCAATCTGGAATAAACATCACTACCTTTGTTAAGTGTACCCATGGATGGAAAATGCATGCATATCCCATGTTATTCTGCTAATAAAGTCCTGTAGGCCTATCATCTTTGTAACAGCTGGAATAATCAACTTGAAAGCGAAGATTAACACAAAGTTAGGTCTACATAAAAATAAACTGTACATAAAATTGTACTGTGGGGGGGGGGGGGGGGCAGTGCTGCAAAACTCATGAATATTAGTTATGTTATGCACAGTAAAAGATTCTTTTAAATTACCTGTTTCAATCAACAGTCATTCTTAATGATTAATTCAACCACCCAAATAAATATTTCACATAATATGGTAATTTTATGTCTACATCTGCCACTATCAGTCTTGGGATTTTGTTAGTCAACAGATGAATAAGTAGATCAGCACTTTGATTAAGAACATGACTGATTGGTCTAGTGGTTACTTTTTGCCTCTAGTTTTTTAGAGGTTTTGGATTCTAATTCGGCCAAATGTAACTCTTTATTTTAATGAAACAAGATTGCATCTGTATGTCAGTGGATGGGTGTTACACTTTGAAAATAAAATGCAATAAAAGATGCGGGGACATGAGAGTAGCGGAAACACAGACGCATTTATTGACAGTTCTGTATATGAAAGAACAGCGAACTCCGAAATCCAGACAGCGACAACCACAAACTCTCTGCTCCAGCAGCGGGAACCCAGAATATTCCTGAGGGCCTTTGAACGAGATGACACAGTTCACGAACAACCGTCTCCCATCACACAACCCAGCCATGAAACACTCAGATTAACCCCCATCAACAATCAGCTCATCTGGTTACCACACACACCAGAAAGTGATCAAGAGAGAGGGAGAGAAAGAGAAAAAGACAACACACACACATTCTCTACATACACACAAACAAAACAGCCAAGAAGGCCATCACAGTGGGGGACATGGAAAAGAGCACGAGCTGCGGCAAAACTGTTGACACTAAACGACACTGATAACAGCCCCAAAGAACACTTATCATAACATTCAAAATAACACATTCCAGCGCCGGATCGCCAGTCAAAACACACACACAGATGAAATAGAAACTCCTACTCAAGAACTGGAGATGTTTCATCTGGATTATACACATACCTAATGACAGCTATTCCAAAAAGTGGTGTGGACACGTCTCACCCATCTCAACCCATAACTGACAGCGATGTATCTAATAATCATTCAGTGAATACTTGGAAACAACTGAGAAATTAATCTTTTACCTCTTTTTTTTCCACGTATTTTTCCATGTGGTCATTGTAGTTGAGGAAATAAGCTCATCAACCCACGAGAGCCCAAACACTGTACACACACTGCAATAGTAGGTAGGCAATTGGTTGATGCTGTGATTGGCTGCTGCTGTAAACAATCACGGAATTGGTTGCTGCTGCAATCAATCAATGGATCTGTAGTCATTTGTGCATTCGGTGAGAGTTTAGGCACTTTGACATGAATAAAACCCAACACTATGTCAGAATCAACTATAATACACTTACATTTATATTTAATACATTTGGATACTTATGCTGGGGTGGCCGATGGGGTGGCAATGCTTTTTCTTAGGGTGGCATTTGCCACCCCATGCCACCCCGGTAGATCTGCCCCTGTAAATAAGTATACAAATAATATATAATATAATATTAATGTTCCAATATGTCCAATAGGTTAAATCTTAGGAAAATTTCGACTTTTATCGCGATTAAACTGCATGCTTTACCGAATGCATTTTTTACAAGGATCATTGCATCGATCTCAAAACGCTGGTGATCAGGAACCACCACAACAACAACAATTATGTCAGGGATTCACATCAATCTAAACTCCCCGCTGATCAAAATCCACCACCACCACAACAACAAACAATTGCAGTAAGTCATGGCATCACCTGTTTACATAGCTTCTTCTGTCAGCAGTGAGGGATTTACATGTGTTAAATGTAAAGAATTAGTCAAGCTGACAGAGAAGATATATATAAAGACAGGATTGGGAGGGTTACTTTTGGAATGTATTCCACTACAGATTACAGAATACATGCTGTAAAATGTAATTTGTAATGTATTCCATTAGATTGCTCAAGGTCAGTAACGTATTCTAAATACTTTGGATTACTTCTTCAGCACTGGTAGATTTTTTCACTTGTTTTGACTATAAAAACTCTGGCAGTACAGTAAGACAATATACACATGTTAAAAATACATCCTCTGAAAAACCTAAATATCTTATGCAGTGTTGTTTCTAAAACAAGATACATCAAACTGATCTTGTTTTAAGGATTTGTAGATATTTTTAAAGGAAAACAATACAAAAATTATTATCAAGAATACGATTTTTGCCCTACTATCAAAGGTCTTACTAGAAAAAAAGAAATTATGATCCAATGTGAATTTTCTTGATAATAAAAAATATGATCGTGCCTGGTAACATGTGCATGTAAAATGACTAGAAATAGCATTTTAGCTTAGCGTAAAGCTGACAATTTACACAAGGTTTATTTCTATTTCTTCTGCTCCAAACTTACTTCAAACTTACTTCTCTGTCTGCTCGTATGAATGTAACACATCATAAGAAAGTGTTTCACTGCTGTTCAAATACACTTTGGATCGCATCATTTATATGTTTAAATGTTTTCCATCTAAAAGGACTAAATATTAAATGAAACAAATGACAATAAAATTCAAAGTAATCTCTTCAGTAATCAAAATACTTTTTGAATGTAACTGTATTCTAATTACCAATGATTTAAATTGTAACTGTTGTGGAATACAGTTACTTGTATTTTGTATTTTAAATACGTAGTCCCCTTACATGTATTCTGATACTCCCCAACCCTGTATATAGACACGCATCCAAAAGCTAGTGGAGGTCAGTGAGAAAGAGAAGTCGGTAGATACTGTTTCGGATGTGGGTAGTGCAGCAAGCAAAACACACTTTGGTTCTGCCTGAAGAGCCCCCGCAGCAGGGCTGCGGCATACTTGCTCAACAAAGCGACACCACTCTCCCATTCCTGTTAGGATTTCCTATAGATTCTTCCCACTCAGTGATGCACCCACTGAGAAGCATGTTGAAAGTGCCCTTGTTATTGGTGACTCTATTGTAAAGAACATGGAAACAAAGACTCCAGCCATTACTGTTAAATGCATTTCGGGTGCCAGAGCATCTGAAAAAAGTAGATTAGTGTCACTGAATAGCTGGATGTCTGAGTGGTGTCTGGAGAATAGCATAGGATTCATAGACAATTGGAAGAGTTTTTGGGGAATATCTGACCTGCTAAAGAGAGACGGACTCCATCCCTCCAGGGAAGGTGCCGCTCTCCTCTATATTAATTTGGCTCATAGTCTTAATAGTGATAGTATTTGACTAACTGGGGCCCAGGTCAGGAAGCAGACAAACTGGTTGATCCGAACATCTGCTAGCTGCCTTGAGATGTCACACAGCTCACATAAACTACAACACATAGAGAATGAATCACCTAGATATAATATAGAGACTGTGTCTGTTCCCCAAACTACCGAACACAAAACCCTCATTAAGTTATTTAGATAATGTTTTATTGATTTTAAACTGAAGATAAACATCATATAAAGGTAGGGCTACTAAACATTAAATCGCTTTCATCCAAATCACTAATTGTAAATGAAATTATTACAGATCATGGTTTGGATTCGCTCTGTTGGACTGAAACCTGATTTAAAACAGATGACTATATTAGTTTAAATGAGCCTTCTCCCTCACTTATTGTTATAAACATGAGCCTCATCTGAAGGGTCGAGGAGGAGGTGTTGCTACAATTTACAGTGATATTATTAGTGTTACTCAAAGGTCAGGATATAAGTTTAATTCTTTTGAACAGATAATGCTTAATGTGACATCGTCAAATATAAATAAAAAATCTTTGTCGTCTTTTGTTCTTGCAACAGTCAGTGGAGTATAGACCACTAGGGCCATATTCTGAATTCCTTAGAGAATTTGCTGATTTTCTGTCAGATCTAGTAGTTGCAGGGATAAAGCTTTAATCATCGGTGACGTCAACATCCACATGGATAACAAAAATGATACACTGGCATTAGCATTTATCGATATTCTCAACTCTGTTGGGGTTAGACAAAATGTGACATGCCCAACCCATCACCAAAATCATACGCTGGATCTAATTTTGTCATATGGAATTGATGTTGACAATATAGAAATTCTGCCACAGAGTGATGATATCTCAGATCATTACCTCGTCTCTTGGATGCTGCGCTTAGCAAAGGTCACTCAATCTATGCAACATTACTGTCCAGGTAGAACTATTCTTTTAACTACTAAAGATAGCTTCACTACTAATCTTCCAGATTTGTCTCAAATACTCAGTATGTTCAGAAGAACTTGATGTTGTCACAGAAAATATGGATACAGTCTTCTGTAGCACCCTAGATAGTGTGCCCCCCCCCCCCTCGATTAATGAAAGTTAAATAGAAAAATCCCACACCATGGTACAATGATCACACTTATGCTCTCAAGAGAGCAGCTCGGAAAATGGAGCATAAGTGGATGATCTGCTTCAAAGTCAACACTGTGAGAAAGAGCAAAATGATTAATAGGTGAAAAGCGTCAATGCCCATCGTTTGCTGACGCATTTTTGTTTGCTGTTTACAAAGTATGCAGCTGTCACAGAGACTGGTTAGATATCTCAGGACACTTATTTCATTGATATCTTTAAAGAAGTAGGACATTTTTTTGCATACTTTTCCATGAATAAAAATTGCTTACTGCACCTTTAATATATAAATTAAACTGTGCTTTAGAATTTAAATAATATAGCATTACTTTAATTTCTTACAGTAATTTAAATTACATTTTTGCATTATTGTAATAAGAATAGGGGTGGACATAATTTAAATATTTCATTCAATTTAATAATGATATTACTGGTAAAGTTTAAAGTGACAAAAGCACCACAAATCAGTGTGGTGATTGTAATGAGTGTACTGCCTCTTTAAGCGTAGTGTGAAGGGGACGTGTTTAACAAGCCTAAGGGGCGGAGTTTAATAGATGATTGCACAGAGCGTTGCGTTCACAGCAGAGCTAGAAACAGGAAGGATGCGGGTGGCTGTTTGAGGACTCATAGGTTGTGTGCATTGTCGCAATCGAGAGATACACGTCTTACCTATAAAGAAACATCACAAAAGAGTACAGGGGAAATGTTGACATGTAAGAGCAGAAACTGCAAGCCTTTTTAAAACCACACGGGAGATAAACTCACCAGCTTCTCAGTGCATGGATCACAAGATTTAATACAGTAAGTGTATAAATCACTCCGTTGAGACAGGAATATTATAATAGGCCTAGTACGTCATTAAAAACTGTATGAATTCTACTTATTTTAATGCTATTTTGACATTGGGTGGGATGTAAATTTGTCTTGTTCTGTGATTAAATCAATTGTATCATTCATAATGTATTTGTAGCAAAGGGTTAGGTCACTAACAGTTCATTTTTTTTAGCCTGTTGTAAATAACTTATTAGTAACACACCTTCAGCAGACTTCCATCAGTCTTCAAACCCATGGTCGAATAGGGAGTGTCACTGTCTCTCCATGGAAAGCAGCTCATCATCTTGTGAATGGACTATATTATTCTGTTCCCAATACGAATCAAATAATTCAAAACTGTCATGTCCATGCATTATACATACATCTGCATTAAAACATGTCCATTCAGCTAACAGAAGCGCTTCCAGGCTGTGCATTCATTTATTTCTATGAATATCCATCATGAAGCCCCACATGCTCAGCTGGATCATTGTTCTCTTTTTATTTATCTGTCGCGCGCTCTGCTTATACGTTTCAGAGTCAAATGGTTTTATTTATTTATTTATTTATTGCACCCTCTTGTTCCTTATGAAGAGGTCAGATTTGCTCCATAAAGTGCAAATGTAGCCACAGCCCTTGCGAAACCCTTGTTCTTGGGTCGCTTCTCGTTGGCTGTACCAATGTCCATGTGAATAGGCTAACTGTTATGAAATAGTGTCGTAGAAAGTGCAATTTCTTGGTACGGCTTTAAAATGCAGTGTTTATGAATGGGTCAGAGAGACTAGGACTGTCAGGTTTAAACAGAGTGGGAATTGGAATGGTGCTCTTGGCAATGGATGAGTGAGGTGAACTTGAATGCCCTGACCACGTTTGTAAGACCAATGTGAGTCTCAGGTGACTAACATATGTAACATGCAAAGAGTGCATGTTAAACTTGTGAACAAAAATATACAATAATGTTAGCATTACTTTTGAACTGAAGTTTGTGGTCATATTTTAAACAGTGTGAATTTCTGGCCTTTGTTTCATGCTTCTTACAAAAATGTTCCATGGAAACCAGAATTTATGCCCATATAGTTACTTTAGCTGTGATACAATGAAACATGCTCTTAAAGGAGTAGTTCACCCAAAAATGAAAATCTTCTCGTCATTTACTCACCCTCATGCTATCCGAGATGTGTTTGACTTTCTTTCTTCTGCAGAACACAAATGAAGATTTTTAGAAGAATCTCTCAGCTCTGTCAATGCAAGTAAATGGTGACCAGAACTTTGAAGTTCCAAAAAGCATATAAAGGCAACATAAAAGCAATTCATTGGTTAAATCCATGTCTTCAGAAGTAATATGATAGGTGTAGGTGAGAAACAGATAAATATTTAAGTCCTTTTTTACTATCAATCTCCACTTTGTTTTTTGGTGATTCACATTCTTCGTGCATATCGCCACCTACTGGGCTATTGTGCAAATGTGATTTATTTATTGTTTTCCTTTGCTTTATACCTCCTTTTTTTCATATGCATGAAGAATGTGAGCAGGAGAAGAAGAACTCGGTCCAGTGAAAGTGTAGATTTATAGAAAAAAAATGACTTAAATATTGATCTGTTTCTCACCCACACCTATCATATTGCTTCAGAAGATATAGATTTGACCACTGGAGTCATATGGATTACTTTTATGCTGCCTTTATGTGCTTTTTGGTGCTTCAAAGTTTTGGTCACCATTCACTTAGATTATATGGACCTACAGAGCTGAAATATTCTTCTAAAAATCTTCATTTGTGTTCAGCAGAAGAAAGATAGTCACACACATCTGGGATGGCATGATGGTGAGTATTTGCAACTATTAATTTGAACAACATAACAGAAGATTCTAAAAGCTTATTTCAATGTTTGAAGGAGACTCCATATTAGTTTATTGTGATTTTACAGTAGTAACTGTAGTAACTATGATATTTTGATGTAAACTGTATTTACCCTAGGTATATTTTTTGTAAGGGGCCTAATCACCATATGAAATCATGATATGGAGCTCTGTGTATGTTTACACATGTGTGTCCACATGTGTATCAGTTGACAAATGTTCTCCCTGTTTTTTTTAGTTACAGAAGTTCAGCACCTGCTGGTCATCCTGGTACTCGGGATAATATGTTTCCCATTTTTGTGTTAATTACTCCCCACACAGTAAACAGACCACCAGAGCAGATGTGGAAGTTTATGTACTTACTACTCTGAAATGTTTTCTTTCTGGTTTTGGTTTACTTGAGTTTATTTCTCTTTATCGTTAATTTGATGATGTTAAGACAGCACGTCCTTCAGTTAACAAAACTTTGACCTGCATCCTTCTAAAAGTGATAGTATAATTGCATTATATAAGTGTAATTTTTTTGTATGTTAAAATACATTTTCCTATGACAATTTATGCAGAGAAAACGACAAGTTAGCCTTTCGTTGGTTGATGTTTCCTGAGAAGCGTAAACACTGTGGATTTGTCGCGGGTTTTAACATTGCTGTTTGTTTGAGCAGCCCGATTGAATTATAAAGTAAAATTACGCACTTCATCTATAAGGCCCTTGCCTCTTGTTTCTGTTAAAGTGTTCTCATTTGCACTCTGGAATAGTATGCCAAGAACCTCATTACGAAACTGTGTTCAACAGCTGCCTAGGGCCTTTTTCAAAAGTGTCTTAATTAGGAGATTGTTTTTGTCAGCTTCAAGGGCTTTTAATGCATGTACATTGTCGATTCGGTGTCGGACATGCCTTATTAAAAATGATATTTTAATAAATTCATAGATAAAATATATAGAATTAAATTTCCCTTGTACACAGCTCCCTATTATGTTATTTTTAAATGAACTGATTCTAGAGCAGTGGTTCTGGATTGGTTTTGGCTTCATTACCCAGATTTTACATTGGACATCAAGTGGCGACCGAATGCATTACCAAAATTGTTTATCTTACAAAATTTAATTTGAATGGTTTCTTGCTCTCTGCACCAATAATTCACTGCACAAAACACATGCACAAACTATGCCCTTGTTGCAAGTGAACCTGTATTTAATGTAGTCTTTGTATTTTCTTTTAACTTGCATAGTTTTCAAGGATGAGGGCATGTTGCATAACCTGTCCATGTTGGCATCTGCCTCATTTTTGCTAAGACAGATGAGTTTGGCCAAAATACTATAGAGTTTGATTGGACGCACATACTTTGATACCAACAGCAAACAATATTTATATTGTTAGTTACATTTTATTATTTGCATTTAGCATTGTTTTTCCCTGCTGTGACCCATTTTTGGGTCACGACCCACCATTTGAGGACCACTGGTCTAGAAGAGTGTTTTTGAGTTAGTATTTAATGTTTTTATTTGTTTCATTGTGGGAAAATAAGAACAATTGGTGTTACATGGATGATAATAGCTCTCCAGTAATAGCATAGAAGACCACACTATGGTTTTCATAGTGGAATTAGGTTATTTATCTTTTAGAGAGTGCTTTTGATAAAGCATTTCACCAGCCTTAACCTCGGCAGTTATGCATGTATGTGTGTGGCAAAATGTGTATCCAGCCTTTTTACGTTCCAGGAAATACCACATAAACTGCATTTTTCCCCAGAACAGAGCAGAGGAAGTAATAGTCAAGAGCTAAAGGCTGAAAAATGGCTGAAAGAGCTGTCGACGTGTAGCATGGAATCATCATACAAATACATACACTAACAAGAAGAGGATCTGTTAGAAATAGCATGCTCAGTGAAACACATTACACATTGAGATATCACATGACATTTATTTCACATGATACAATGGGCAGGGTAAAGCAATGTGAATTCAACCTTGTCCAAACCATATCACTCTTTGATCTACAGCCAATTTACTAACCGCTTTAAACTTTATGTAACCTCTTTCAGAACAAACACTGGAACATTAGACTCTTGTACTTACTGTGTAATGAGTTGTGCTTGTTAAGGCAGCCATCACTTTTATTATTGCTCATTAGTGGTGGTGACTTAGATTCATTTCAGTGACTCGATTCTATCAATTACGTTCACCAAAAAGAGTCGTTCATTGATTCGTTCATTGATCATTTCTTCAAGTTACGCCTTTGCACCTGTAGATAATGCCAAATTGACCGCCTTGAAAGTGAAAGCAGTCATTCACGACCAGAACAAGTCTATTTATCCTTTATTAAAATTTGCGTGTCTTCAATTCTACTATGAGACTTCAACACTGCATGGAGATTTATAAACTAGGTTTGGGAGGAGCAAGGTCATTTAATCCGACCAATCACATCACCAGAGTAAGCGTATATAAACAGCCAATTACCTCTACATGGGGCGAGTCTTCCGGCATTCGGCCCCGCCCATTGCCCACGAATAGACCCAGGCAGTGACTCGGCTCATCGGATGCAACTTCACTGCAAAGCATTCGCCTTCATCAGAACAGCTCTTCCATCCAAACAATCTCGTTATTCAACAGAAGCTGCCACAGTTGATCATTTGTTTTTTGCAGTATTGACCGCTACCACATTAAGTGTTATATTTTTACTCTGTCTTTCTTTCTATGCTCCATTCACCGAAGCAGTTTAGAGCATGAAGCTGCTTCCGCAAATTGGCTGCTTCGGTGCTGTATACACAAGAAACAGCTCTCTACGACTGCTCATATGTTCTCCTATCTAAATTTCCCACCCGGAGTGGCCGACTGCGTGAAGCTGCTTCCGCAAACTGGCTGCGTCGGCTCCTTATAGATGTCAGACAGCTCTCTACGACTGCTCATATGTTCTCTTATCTAAACTTTCCACCCGAAGTGGTCCATCGCGTAAGCTTGCCACTGTAAGCGCTGCTCCGGCTCATCGAGTTCTGTTACAGCTTCATTCGAACGTGAGGGAAACTAAAGATTTACTATTTAATTCAATCATCATTCCAACGCTCTCCAGCATTTCAATCTGGTTCTCCCGCACAGGTGATTCCTGTCAGCCTCATTACCTCGCCGCACAGCTCGTTTAGGGCGTGAGCCATTCAGTGATTCTGTTCGTCGACTTCTAACATGAACATCACTATTGTTCTCCCTTCAAAGTGTGCGATTTATTCCTTTTGGAACACAGGGGCAATCATGCAACAGCGAACTCCTTCCAGTCGACCGATACTCTAATTACAACTTCTTGTCAAACCAACGCAGACATTTTAGCGCGAGCTCGCTGCTGCGCAGCACTCGCTCTGACCATTCCACAGCACACCGCAGTTATACACAGCCTCTCTCCGAACAGCCACATGCCGAATTCGGTTCCGCAAGAGGCGGATCACGTGCCGCGTCCCAACTATTGATTTATAATCATTCCGCAAACTCGTTTCGCCTCTCAGCATTCGAGTTCGCCTCGCCGCACAGCCCTGATAACACGAAACAGGCACTGCTACAAACTTCCACTCATCTTTACACTATAACATCGCATGGAAAAAATCAATTTTTATTTTTACATTCTTTAAAAATAATTATTTTTACAGACAGTCTTCTCTACTTTTGCTTGAATCATTGGATTACAAACTTTTATTTACAAGCTTGACCATACAACTTATTCGCTGCATGATTTTAAATGCGTTCAACAATCTGTCATAATTTTAAACTCCACTCAAGTTTAAAGTAACCAGTTTAAATCGACACCGAACAATTCAGCTTGTCACCTTGCTTGCTTTATACTCCAATATTTAAGTTTTCTGTAGAATTTATTACAAGTCATCATTATATACAAGTCGTTTTATTTCACCACATTATTGCAAACAGTGCTGTTGTAGTATCTATTAAATCCAACTCTCAGGCACAGACTCCTGTGAATTCATACATCCTTGTCAAATGAGACGAGTCACCCCGTGCCAATGATATAAAATGATGAAATGACTCGCATTACATTGAAAAACAATCTACAAAGCTCCAAACCATACGCTTAAGTTAACAAACATCAGACTACGGTATTCATCCGTGCATTCAGTTTCAGGTGCCTTCCAATTTCATGACTAACCAACTTTAAATGAAGTCGTTTGTATGCACACGCAAGCATGTTTCGTGACATTGTTTCACATATGTTCCCGACATTTAATCTATCAAACATTTACGTTCAGGTGTCCACAGATGCTACGTTTACCACGTTACCATGTTTTCTATTGGCTCAACACATCCCTAAGCACAAATGTGCTGTCCAGGTACCGCAAGTGTGGCGTCTTTCAGGCTGTGCAACCAAACCTCCTACCGTACTGCAACAGTGCTAATACGCTGTCCAAGTGCTGCAACCGTGTGTCTTTAGGGCATTACGACAAACACCCACTACACTGCCACAACTGCAGCATGTCTTTCAGACCATGCATCTCAGCCTCCATGGCTCCGTAACCCATTTTATGCCAACATAAGCCTGCATCTCCAAATCAATCAATTTCATTCGAACATAGCCTACCATACGCCCTCAAGACGAATGCCGTGCTCAACCCTAGAGCCCTTTGCCCAGGACAGCAAGCCACACACGTTTACAATATCCTCTAAGCAGGATTACATTAACTTGCAAACTACTGAAATGGAATTTTATAAACTAGGTTCGGGAGGAGCAAGGTCATTTTAATCCGACCAATCACATCACCAGAGTAAGCATATATAAACAACCGCTTACCTCTACATGGCGTCGAGTCTTCGGGCATCTCTCCACCTCTCCTTTCTCCTCCTATCTATTTACTAATAACTAATCTAAGTCTGGGGGGTTATTCGAGTCAGGTCAAGCCTTGAGCCCTTCGCACAGGACAGCAACCCACACACCTTTACGCTATCCTCTAAGCAGGATTACATTAACTTGCTGAAAGAGTGTTTAAGCATCATAAGACTTTCCCCACAAATGACAACTAAAGCATATCTATCATATTGTGAATTGCTGAGCATGACATTTATCAAGCTATACAAAAAAAGACAACAATCCTAGCCTACAAAATAGTTTCATAAGTTTCAATAACGTCATTGTAATGTGTGGTCATCACTCACTTTTATTCATAATTAATCTGGCCCCTTTTCTTGTTCATCGAGATTGACGAACTGAACGAATGACATGCAGCTCCTCCTCTCATTCAGCCGGTCAGCAGATCATTGTTCATGAACGAGATGACTGATTTATTCAATTGGTTTGTGAATTAGTTAACCAGTACATTCAGTTTGTACACAAATTATATGACCGTCTAGTTCAGTGAAGGGGTGTATTCGTTCAGTGGGTCCAACCAATGATATGCTCCTTCACAGCCTGCTTTTGAATGCTATTGGCTCGAGATATAGTCAGTCTTAAAAGCAGGACAAAGTAACACAAATGGAATTTGTGTGTCTACAAATGTATGAAGACACTTTAAAAATAGAGTATAAACACCGTTTTCACCACAAATGGCAGGTCTTATTTTCATATTTTGTCAAATGCTGGGCTTAATGTTTACCAAAACAGAGAAAAAGTACAAAAAAAAAAAAAAAAACCTAAACATCTTACACTGTGCATCAAAGCACAACATTTACATCTGTAGTTCATGTTATTTTAACTGTATGGTCTTCAGTCATTTTTACACATCCAGAACTTAGGGATTATGTTTTGTGCATACCTATAAACTTGTCTTAGTACATTTCACCCGTTTCTCTCCTTGTTGAATGCGATTGACTCACACGCCAAACTGAACGAACGACATGCCTCCTCTCGTTCAGTCATTCAGCAGATACTTGTTCACGAACAAGATGACTGAGCGAGTCATTCATTTAGTTTGTGAACGGATTTACCAGTACATTAATCTCGTTCAGACTCAAATGAGGGACTAGATTGGTTCAGTGAAGGGGCGTATTCGTTCTGCGGGTGAAACCAATGATATGCTCCTTCACAGCCCGCACTCAAATGCTATCAAATCATGCTGTAGTCAGTCTTCACAGGCATGAAGAGCCATCGAGTCCATTGGCTTTGAAAGGGAGAAATATCAGTGAACAAGAAATATGTGTCAGTGTATGGAGGTTAACAAGAACGATTCATTCACTTAAAAGATTTGTTCAAAAAGACTAATGCGTTCACGAATGAAACATCATTATTGCTCATACTTAGGGTTTAGGGATTTGAACAAACCCCTAAATCCATTGAATATCAGTGAGTTTGGTGGTAGAACAAGGTACATTTTGTCTGTGTTGAATAATGTAGATCTACTGGCTAGCTAGGGGCAATTATATTATTATTATTTCCAAAGAAAACTTCAACTTTAGTTTCATTTAATTCCAAGGCATTGTTAGCATATCTGTGTCTGGTTTTGTCACACATACTCTTCTCTTGTTCCATGACGCATCAACACAAAGGCCAAAAAGCTCAGATCACCTTCGTGAGTGTCAACACGGCATTTCAGCTATTTAAATTGATGCCTTTTATGGATCCCTTCACTGGCAACATTCCAGGCATGTTTATGACTGCACACTGTGTTTTTAAAGAAACATGTTGGCCCAGATTCCTCTTGGCTCTGCAGTAACACCTCACACCTGGTGAGTTTGAGAGTCTGAAAGTGGTTGTAATGTTTCAGTCGGCATGTTATATTCGAGACTTTTGGTACGCTAGGATAGGCTACATTATGCCGAGTCCAACTCGCCCACAAGCACCATATCCTATCAGACATTTTTGCTTCAGCTCATGCTTGTTTACATTTTCTTGTGGTGTGACTGGAAGCACATTGTGTCAGCAGCATGGGAAACCCGGGTTCAGATCAGGAAGTAATCACATTTGCATAATTAGTGAGAGTGTGATACAGAGGCTGCATTTTTCCCTCTAAAATTAAGTTTAGGTTTAAGTTTGGGGTTTGGGTTGGGGCTTACTGTTTGTAAAATATGCGTTCCTCTTCGCTGTATTACAGCTTTTACAGCTAAAAAAAACACGCTATACAACTTGCTTTTGGCGCCCCTCTGTGGACATTACACCCAGAAAATGGAGCTCTCACATGCTCATACGCCCAACAACACTTACCGCTTTGGCCACTGAGGGCAGTGTTTAGAATTTCTGAAAGCACAGACCAATTTTAGCTAAAGAAAACTCAACCTACTCTTCCAATTTCACTGTGAGATCAGTCTATATGTTCACAGCTGGGTAATGGTGAGGCAGGCTGGTGTCAAACCTGTCTTTAGATGGAATAGACTCTCATTAAAGGAAGGAGCACTAAGAAAAGTTTTTAGTTCTGTATTGAATGAAATGCTCTTAAAGGTGATATTTTTATTTTTTATGCTAAAATAGTTTCTTTTATCCCAGGTAATAGTACTGAGAGTAACCATAAGGAAGACAAAGTGTCAAAAGAGAGTGGCTCTGTTTGTTTGAGCATCCAGACCAGCATGTCATAGCATTGTTGGCTCATCCAATGGCATGAGTTTGGGGTGGGACTTTCTATCCAACCAATGGAAATGGGGGGAGGGAGGAAACCTGTTTATTTCATTAAAATAAATCATAACATGATATATACTGTGTGTGTGTGTGTGTGTGTGTGTGTGTGTGTGTGTGTGTGTGTGTGTGTATATATATATATATATATATATATATATATATATATATATATATATATATATATATATATATATATATATATATATATATATGATAATCATATAAATGATTTTTTTTTTTTTTTTGGTGATCCTAGAGGCACAGAAATACAAATTTCATCATTAAAAATAACAAATTATAATGAATTCAAAATGAATTAAAAATGTACCCTTGGTAGAAAGTAATATTAATGAATGTTCCTGGTCTTATTGTGTGCGATTCAGTGCACGTTATGGCAAAGAATTAGTTTTTTCGTAATCTTTCATGAAAATGCAATACATTTCTTTGCCTGCAAAAAAGAAAAAATAAATAAAATTTCCGTCAAGCCTGATCTCATGCAAATTACATGACTAAGCTGGCATTTCCAAGGGGAAATGTCCACTGTGTGGCACTAAAAGCGAGAAAATGTTCTCCCAAACAGATGAGGTTGTTAAGGTTAAAGCTCTATTGCATTTAAAACAACAAAACTGACCAACCTACCTTTACCTAAACCTAACCGATAGTGTCATAAAAAGCAAATGTGAGATGAAAAACACAATTTCTGAAGCAACCACATCATTTTGTGGTGCTTCAGCTTGTGTTAACTTGCACATTCTTCAGGACTCGTATCCCCGTCCATTGCATCGCAAGTGCAACGCTCTATCAGTTGAGCTACTGCACAATGGGATCGGGCTTAAACAAGCTTATAAATGTAGCTGATTATAGAAATCAAACATTAAAATATATCGCCTTTCAAGTCCTGCACTATATTAATAATGTTTAGATGTCATAAGACAGCATTATGTGAGGAAAAGTGTGGAAAGTAAGCGTTAATGAAGTCATAATCTGACATTTCACTATTTGTGTCAAAGGAAATAAAAGTCATAGTGGTTTTTGCACCTCTTGTGTTCATGTAACCAGGATACTGCCACAATACATACAACAAGCCATGTAAAAATCTTTTTTTTAACCCCTCCCCTCCAACCACTAAAATCAAGTCCTGTCCTATATTTTTTTTTTTTCATTGAACATCCTGTTTCACTTGGAAATGCATCACATTATGGATGTAAAAGGGGTTGCGAATGCTGTGTCATGTTGACTTTAACTTTGATTTGTTCTAGATTTACAGTGTGTTTAGAAGTTATGTTGATGCAACTTGGAAATACAAGCATTGATAATGCTAGCAGTTGCAAATAATCTAAAAGGGACAGGTTTATTTTTGATGCATTATAGACATGAAATTTTAGCAGCTCATCCTGAGGATCACTTCAGTAGCAACAGTCATAGTCACGGAGGCCTACTGTGCTGTTTGTTTGTTTAGTGTGATGGGGAATTGAGTTTGTGGTGTGTTTATGCTCCTACGGAAGGGCAGGGAGATGATTTTTGTTGGGATGGGTGGTTGTTGACGCTGTGCCCTTCCTGTCCAAAACCCTCATCTACAAACTCTCTCTCTTTCACTGTGTCTGTATCTTTGCAACAGGAATTAATGCATCATACTTCCAGACCAATTAATGCACTGGGTTTTAAAATAATTGTTTATGGGATAGGTCAAGACCCATTAATTATTTCACTAACTGCTCCTAGGGAAATCCTCCCTAAAATTGTATGACTTGTTAATTTAGTAGGTGACAAATAAAGATCACTTAAAGCTTAACAGCTCTGTGTATGGATAGAAACACACTTATTATTATGTTCAAATTCATACACACCCTGGCTTTAATGCCATTACTAAAAAGATAAGTTTCATTTTTTTGCCTGTTTACTAGGGCTGGGCGATATGGGCAAAAATATTATCACAATATTTGTATTTCATATCGTTCGATATTGATATTTATCATGATATACATTTCATACCATTAATGGGGAATGAAATGCATTCTACATGTTTGACCTGTTAAACTTAAAAAATAAATTTCAACTTGTGTTTAAAATTTTACTCCATATTGTAAGCTACATTTTAATTCAAAGTTCAAGAAGTATACTCTATTTCGGATTTAATCCTACATTAGATGTGTGATATCTTTTCGATGAAATTTCGCCAATTTCATCGTCTTCAGCTGACTTTTGACTCCACTGAAAGACTTTCTTGTGACGCTCCACACTCCAGCTCAGTAGGTGGGCGGTAATGCACCACAAACTGGATTGCCAACCACCAATAAAAATCTCAAGAAGAACAAGAAATACTTCATTGCCTGTGTCAGCAATATGGATCATGAAAAAACATGGTGTTGATGTTGGAGTTGTTGTTGTGTTCAGTCGATAGCAGTATTTCATTGTCAGTGCTGTCTTGTTTGATACACAACTATATCATTTTAGCCAGATAGCAAGCTAGCTTGTGGTTACCTAGCCTCATTACTGGTTTACGTGACAGCAGGGCGAGGTAGCTGCTTGCCAACCAGCTGATTTCATGATTGTGATTCAGTTAGCTTGTTGTGTGTATAACTTTGCCGAACTGCTGGCCTTTTTAGCACATACCTGACCTGATCTGATCGTCTAGATGTCGAACATAGGCTAAATATCGGAAATTACTCTAAATGTTATCATCGATATCTAAGATTTATTTTTCCGATAAATATCGATATTGTTTTATACTCCTGTTATTCATTAACATCATAAAATAAGCCTCAGACGGCATGCACACAGATTGCCAACAGTCCATTCATTGACTGTCTGTTGCATATCATACAGAAAACTAGAAAGCATTTTCTTGATCTGGCAAACTCTAGTCTGATTGGCTGGCTTTATCCAACTTCTGTCAGTTAGGGCAGACAGGTTTTATCAGTCCGTCATGTTTACTAGGTAGCAGGTTGTTAGAGTGAGCGCATTTTAAAAATGAACTAATCACTGGATTTAACTAAATATTCCAATTTAGTGATGATAGTATTTGTTTACAAGTTAACTAGACATTCACAAGCAGAACTTTATATTCAACTTTTGTTTTACTGAATCATATTATGGCTGCAAACATCTTGCTCTTTGGTCATAAGCCAGTTCTTCCTGCTCTGTCTTGTTCTTTTACCATTTTTGTGGCTAATATACTGGATATTGGCCATGTGTCTGTCTTGCTATCTTGAGACACCGCTGGTGATTTGGTAGCACTGTCAGTGGGTTGTCCTCCATTAACCTGCAACTTTGAAGATATTTAGCTTAGGAGCCGAGTTAATATAGATGTGCTGAACTGATTATTCCCCTCCGATAACAATGGATTGTGTGTTTAACAAGTGTGTGAATAATCCTGTAAATGGGTTTTATTGTTCTTTGCACAAGAAACAAAAAACACAATACCCAGAATAATATTTAGAGTACGTAGTTGGTACAAAAAAAAAATCGGCCCTAAAATACATTGTTTTACTGTAGTTACCTAGTTTTTGCATAGATTTTTTTTTTTAGAATCGCATTACTGTAATCAAGTGCTTTTTTTGTACTCGTCAATTTAATATACAAGAAAACACTCCTCTGTGGAATGGACAGGGACAATTGTAAAATAACTTGCTCACCAATAAATATCTATCTGCAGCCTTTTGGTATAAGAAACACATTTTTGACAACCCTAACAGTATTAAAATATTTAAATTGTCAAAGACTTGATCATTATATTGAATTGAATGCAAGAAGTCCATCTGCAGGCCGATTGTAACGGTGGTTGGGGCCAATTGTATAGTTAGGCAATCTGATTTCAAGTGCACAGCGTTAAAGGAATGTTCAGAGTTCGATACAAGTTAAGATCAAACATGGCATCTGTGGCATGATGTTGATTACCATAAAAAAAATTATTTCAACATGTCCATTGTTTATAAAAAAAAAAAAAAAAAAAAAGTAAGCAAATATAACAATTACAGTAAGGCACTTAAAATGGAAGTGAATGGGGCCAGTCCATAAACACTGAAATACACAGTTTCAAAAGTACAATATAGCCACAAGACGAGTGTTATCATGATTTTAGTTTAATAAAATCAGGGACTTACTGGCGTTACAGCATTTTACATTCAAAAACATCATCATGCATTACGACATCATGACAACGAAGTTGTAATATTGGAAGTAAATTTACACAGATAAGATTACCAAGCGATTTTATCATACTATGTTCACATGTACACTATTTTAACTTGTATAATGTTTACATCTGTGGCTATACTTTTGAAACAGTATGTTTTTATTTTTTTATGGACTGGTCCCAGTCATAACCATGATTTTTGCTTTTTTTAAGTAAACAAAGATGAGCCAAAATGTTTCTGTGTGGTAATCAAAATTATACCACAAATGCTGTTGATAGAGCTTAACTTGTATTAAACATGGAATATTCCTTTAAATACAAGTGTAAACAGGATTCAAAACTATTGGTGATAACTCTATCAGTAACTCAAACACAGTCAGAGGGAGTTAAAAATGCATGTGACTACAGCTGCATTCAAATGTAAATTCAAGTGTGTTCTGATGCAGCCCTGATAACAGCAAAGGACCACCTACTCACCTAACACTCGCCAATCAAGACTTTTAAACTTTGCCAATTGGTGTGGCTTTAAAAGAAAACAGCCGTACTGTTGGGAAGAGCCTATAAATAGTCTGTACTTGTCGTGCACATAACTTCACAAAACATCTTTTGTAATACTGATATCAACATTCATTAAAACAGAACATTTGGTATGCTTAAAAGTGTCTGCAAAATGAATAAATGTAAATAAATAAATGTTTGAAAGCCTCATCCTGACTATTGTTATGCTTGCTTGGATCTGTGTAAGAGGTGTGACACATTAGGCCAGTGGCCTTTTGTGATCAAAGAGGGGGGTGTCATGCTGAGGTGTTGTGTAAGGTGTGAGGACGAGAGGTTAACGAGGGATCATGGTGTGAAGATAATCTTATCTCAGGTGAATAATATTTACCTGCCCATCCCCTCATTCTTTCTGCACACAATTTCAAATCTCAACAAAGAATGGCAGGTTTAGCATTATCTTAGTTCTGTTTGAGCAGCAGTACTAGATTAGTTGGCTTTTCAGAGCAGGATTCATTTTGTTTGTGGGGTTCTCAGCATCTATGAGAAAGAATGGGCTGAGAAGATGCTGTAGGACGTGCTTAGTCACTCTGCCTTGGTGAGGGAGCATCATGGATAATTGAATCACCTCTACTCAGTGTCCGCTTTCCAAATCAAATGTTTAGCCTATTTCTAGTAACATAAACATAAAGTGTTTCCTGAATGGTTGGCACTTATCAATATCCGTAGCGGTGCTGCAAAAAAAACAAACAAACACAGACCATGCATATTACAATTCTTTTCACCCTGAATTTTGCATTTCTTTGTAATGATAAAATCTTTGTCCAGTGAAACAAAGTTTTTTGTTGGAGATTTGGCTGTTTTGTTTTAAAGCAAGTGAAATTTCATCCAGTCCAATAACCATCGAAAATGTCTTCCCAAAACCATTCCAGTGGACAAAAACTTGCATAGGTTGTGAAAATTAGATGTGAATTAAGCCATTTTGAAAGGACTGGACATTTATACTTCAAGCTTGTGTCAAATTTAACGTCATATAGCCTGCACTGAAAAAAATATTTTAGTAACTGGTCCAAAATATTATTTAACATGTTTGAATCAACCTGAACACATTTGGTTATACCAAAAAAAAAAAAAAAAAAAAAAAAATTAATACAAATAATATTAATAATAATTGTAATAATTGCAGGTTACCACTGTTTACAGTGTGACAGGTCCATTGTCAGATGGACTATATCTTGCATGCAAGCAAATGACATTTTTAGGCCTATAGTGCATTAAAATGGATTTTTTTCCCCGTCCTTTGTGTAAATAGCCCTTTCACCTTTTGCTGTATTGTGTCTACTATAGTGCACAGAAATAGCCATTTTTTTTTATTCAGGTTGTGATTTTACATCCAATCTAGCATGGGTGATGACCTTTTGACCCTTTCCCATAAATTTGGAGTACTGTCCTGTTTATGTCATTGTGTTTTTTATTTATGACAACATAAATTCTACATGGCTGACGAAAGTGGTGATGCACCATGGTAGCCCCAAGTGTGATTATCTTCTATTGTAATGGACAGATGTTTGACTATTTATATATATATACATCATAATACATCATATTGGGATAAAATGGGTATGATTATATTCTTGTTTTGAGCATAAAAATGATTATATTTAAGGTTTAAATATAGCTACTTTACAAGCACTTTAAACCAGTCTTAATGTCCCCTGCTGTTTAAAGCTCTGTAGTAATGTAACCTTTGAGTGTTGACTAGAGGTATGCAACCCGACCTGGGCCTGACGGGACCTGAGAACCCGACGGGTTTCGGGCAGGGTTTGGGTCAGTTTTTCCAGTAGGACTTTGTGTCGGGTTCGGGTTTGTAATTCATGAAAAAATAAACAGGCTTGCCGAACTTGTTTTGCGCACGCACTCTCACTCACAGACATGCGCGAACGGAAGAGTCAGGGGCCATTTACACCGAACACGTTTTTGCGTGAGCCTGTTCTGTTTTCCCATTGTTTAATCACATGCTGGACAAATGTCTTTGACATTTGCACCGCATCTCACTTTTTCTTTAGCGTCTCACGGCATATTTTAAACACCACATCAAGTTAAAAAGAACTTCAAATTTGAGATTGAGATACCTGCGCTCTGTTTCATTCTTTGCACTGCATCTAGATTGTTGAATCTTTGTGACAACTGTGCTAAAAACATTCTAAACAAGTTCAGGCTGCACAGAGGAGACTGTTGTATTGTTTCATATTATTCCAGGTTGTTCTGCACCAAGTGAAGTTTCAGCAAATAAATGGAAGTCAATGTTTTTTTTTCCCTTCTGCTCTAGTGTACTAAGGGGCTGCCGTGCCTTGTTAAAACTGTGTATGCTTACTGTTTCAGTACTGTTACGAATGTTGCCTATAAGCTTACATAAAATACAGTCTATTGCAACAGTACTTGCAAGGAGAAGAAATTAAATAGTAAGCAATTTCGGGTCGGGTTTGGGCTTAAAATCTGACGATATCGTTCGGGTAGGGTTTGGGTTTCATTTTAAGGCCCATGCAGACCTCTAGTGTTGCCCACTACTGACAGATTTATTTCCATTAGGATTCACTAATCAATCATAGAAACTATTCACTTAGTAATTGATGAGCATTGTGCATGACTTTCCATTTCCACTGCAAGGTGATGCAAGGAATGACTCTAAGTTGATGGCTTTTGTGTAATAACATCAATTAATTGCATTAAAGCAAGCCGACTTTTTTTGAAGCCAGTAGTGCTGCTTTTTTTTTTTTTTTAGCTGATGTGATGGCTCTGGTATTGAACAGAATGCATGTTTTATTTATTTATTGTCCAGACATATAATTGAAGAGCACGGCCTACATGGCTCTGGGGTCCTCTGCTTGGGCCAGCAAAGAAAAACTTCCACAGATCAACAGTAGATCATTCACTGTCTGAGTGCTAGGATGCACTCAGTGCTTTTATTTTTGTGAAAAGTCACAGAGAGATGCTTGTTCACAAAGAGTGAGTTCACAACTTGTTGTAAACATTTTTATAAGGGTCACCGTGATTTTTGTTGATCCTGAATCAACATTCCTGTCAACAAAAAATAGTTCTATCCATATGCCTCACTATAACTATAGCCTTCACCTAAAATTAGAGGGAAACAATAGGTCGATGTAGTTCAAGCCTCAGATCCTAGCCCTAAGCTTAACATAAAAAAATGCAGAATGGTTGAGAGAAATAGGAATATAGGAAGGTTGTTCCAGGACCAATAAGGATGGTGATCCAGGAAAAGGTTCTACTTGGTTCGGTCACCATTTAGAATATCTAACTTGCTCTGCAAGTTTCTCTTCAGACTGTTTCTCAGTCATAACAATAGTTGACCTCATAGAGAAAACTGACCATAGACACGTGCTAAACGTGCATTTTTGCATTACTGTACCGGTAACAAACCTCTGTACTCAAAGGGGCGAAAGAGGATACCTTCAAACGCAGCTGCAGGCCGTGCATTTTAAGTCTAGGCCTTCAGTGCGATTCATGCCATTAAGAAAATGTCATATATTACGTGGCATACATTACACTCTTCGCTTTCAAATTACATACATCACTTAATGTGTGAAGGCCTGGACTGTGACATGTACTTAAGACCACACCCACCAAGAACAAATAAATCAATCTGATTGGCTGATGAATCTGACAATCTGACATTAGATGCTCATTCATTTGCACTGTTGAGGGATTCTGTGGAAATTCTGAAGGCCTGACGGGGTGGAGCTCAAACTCACGTGCTGCTTCGGCTAACAAGCTCGGCTTCGGGCATGCGATTTGTGAAACAATTGTTACACTTTTCTTGTAAGCATCGAGGAATAAATTCTGACTGGATAAACTTTTTGTTTTTTGCTATTGGTTTGTAGATGAATTAGGAGTGGAAACCGATTGAAAATACATAGGCAAAAAGGTAAATGAGAATGAAATATTTATTTATTAGGCATGTTACGCCAGCAGAGAAGGCTTTGCTGGCCCTGAGAAATCGCCACTGTTCAAATGTCTAGGCCATCAAAATGGATGTGTTACTATTCAGGTAAGTTGCTCTCCGTTGAAGTAGACAATTAACACTATTGTCTGCTATAGCGGCCCATGCGGCAACGTTGATATTGCAACACATTCCTGCGTTGTATTATGACTTGCGGTCTGACACATTATGGACCGCCACAATGCACGAAATTGAGCTTGCTTAGTTAGACGCTTCTGCAATTATGTATGAAATTGAGCTTGCATAGAGGAGTTTGCATCCATATACATGTGTAGAGTATGTTTCAGGCCTCAAAGTGTGTGAGACAGATCAGAAGTAGAGTGGCTTGGGGATTCAGGGCTTTACATCTTTCATCTACGGCTTGTTTTTCTTTCAGCTTATGCCACCCAGCAGCAACACCACATGCACACACTGCTGTCTTTGTCCAGACAGCTGTGAACTGTTGTTCTGCATTGTAATTTGTGTCACTAGTGGAAAAGTTTTGCATGTTGATTAGTCACTGTCCATTATATGTGCTTTCCGTTATAACACAGCTGTTTTTTCCCCTTCCTTTTTACAAGAAGTAGTTTGTTAATCTCATTAGACTTCCATATTTCTATTTAGAAATGTCTGTTTTAGGAACATTTTCAAATTAGTAGATTCATTTTAAATTGGTGGTCAAAAACATACACCCTTGCTTTTTGTAATCATTTTAATATGTTCCTTGAGGCTCACTTATAATATTAGTAACGTTTTTTGCAAGTATATATATAATATATATATATATATATATATATATATATATATATACATACACACACACACACACACACACACACACACACACACACACATATATACAGTGGTGTGAAAAAGTGTTTGCCCCTTCCTGATTTCTTATTTTTTTGCATGTTTGTCACACTTAAATGTTTCAGATCATCAAACAAGTTTAAATATTAGTCAAAGATAACACAAGTGAACACAAAATGCAGTTTTTAAATGAAGGTTGTTATTATTAAGAGAAAACAAAATCCAAACCTACATGGCCCTGTGTGAAAAAGTGATTGCCCCCTAAACCTAATAACTGGTTGGGCCACCCTTAGCAGCAACAACTGCAATCAAGCATTTGCGATAACTTGCAATGAGTCTTTTACAGCGCTGTGGAGGAATTTTGGCCCACTCATCTTTGCAGAATTGTTGTAATTCAGCCACATTGGAGGGTTTTCGAGCATGAACTGCCTTTTTAAGGTCATGCCACAGCATCTCAATAGGATTCAGGTCAGGACTTTGACTAGGCCACTCCAAAGTCTTCATTTTGTTTTTCTTCAGCCATTCAGAGGTGGACTTGCTGGTGTGTTCTGGATCATTGTCCTGCTGCAGAACCAAAGTTCGCTTCAGCTTGAGGTCATGAACAGATGGCCGGACATTCTCCTTCAGGATTTTTTGGTAGACAGCAGAACTCATGGTTCCATTTTATCACAGCAAGTCTTCCAGGTCCTGAAGCAGCAGAACAGCCCCAGACCATCACACTACCACCACCATATTTTACTGTTGGTATGATGTTCTTTTTCTGAAATGCGGTGTTACTTTTACACCAGATGTAATGGGACTCACACCTTCCAAAAAGTTCAACTTTTGTCTCGTCAGTCCACAGAGTATTTTCCCAAAAGTCTTGGGGATCATCAAGATGTTTTCTGGCAAAAATGAGATGAGCCTTAATGTTCTTTTTGCTCAGCAGTGGTTTTCGTCTTGGAACTCTGCCATGCAGGCCATTTTTGCCCAGTCTCTTTCTTATGGTGGAGTCATGAACACTGACCTTAACTGAGGCAAGTGAGGCCTGCAGTTCTTTGGATGATGTTGTGGGGTCTTTTGTGACCTCTTGGATGAGTCGTCGCTGCGCTCTTGGGGTAATTTTGGTCAGCCGGCCACTCCTGGGAAGGTTCACCACTGTTCCATGTTTTCGCCATTTGTGGATAATGGCTCTCACTGTGGTTCTCTGGAGTCCCAAAGCTTTAGAAATGGCTTTATAACCTTTTCCAGACTGATAGATCTCAATTACTTTCTTTCTCATTTGTTCCTGAATTTCTTTGGATCTCGGCATGATGTTTAGCTTTTGAAGATCTTTTGGTCTACTTCACTTTGTCAGGCAGGTCCTATTTAAGTGATTTCTTGATTGAGAACAGGTGTGGCAGTAATCAGGCCTGGGTGTGGCTAGAGAAATTGAACTCAGGTGTGATAAACCACAGTTAAGTTATGTTTTAACAGGTGGGGCAAACACTTTTTCACACAGGGCCATGTAGGTTTGGATTTTGTTTTCCTTTAATAATAACAACCTTCATTTAAAATCTGCATTTTGTGTTTACTTGTGTTATCTTTGACTAATATTCAAACTTGTTTGATGATCTGAAACATTTAAGTGTGACAAACATGCAAAAAAATAAGAAATCAGGAAGGGGGCAAACACTTTTTCACACCACGTGTGTGTGTGTATATATGTGTATATATATATATATATATATAGATATAGATATATACACACATATATATACATATATATACATATATATATATATATATATATATATATATATATATATATATATATATATATATATATATATATATATATATACACTATATTGCCATACGTATTCGCTCATCTGCCTTTAGACGCATATGAATTTAAGTGACATCCCATTCTTAATCCATAGGGTTTAATATGACGTCGGCCCACCCTTTGCAGCTATAACAGCTTCAACTTTTCTGGGAAGGCTTTCCACAAGGTTTAGGAGTGTGTTTATGGGAATTTTTGACCATTCTTCCAGAAGCGCATTTGTGAGGTCAGACACTGATGTTGGACGAGAAGGCCTGGCTCGCAGTCTTCGCTCTAATTCATCCCAAAGGTGCTCTATCGGGTTGAGGTCAGGACTCTGTGCAGGCCAGTCAAGTTCTTCCACACCAAACTCGCTCATCCATGTCTTTATGGACCTTGCTTTGTGCACTGGTGCGCAATCATGTTGGAACAGGAAGGGGCCATCCCCAAACTGTTCCCACAAAGTTGGGAGCATGGAATTGTCCAAAATCTCTTGGTATGCTGAAGCATTCAGAGTTCCTTTCACTGGAACTAAGGGGCCAAGCCCAGCTCCTGAAAAACAACCCCACACCATAATCCCCCCTCCACCACACTTCACAGTTGGCACAATGCAATCAGACAAGTACTGTTCTCCTGGCAACCGCCAAACCCAGACTCGTCCATCAGATTGCCAGATGGAGAAGTGTGATTCATCACTCCAGAGAACGCGTCTCCACTGCTCTAGAGTCCAGTGGCGGCGTGCTTTACACCACTGCATCCGACGCTTTGCATTGCACTTGGTGATGTATGGCTTGGATGCAGCTGCTCGGCCATGGAAACCCATTCCATGAAGCTCTCTACGCACTGTTCTTGAGCTAATCTGAAGGCCACATGAACTTTGGAGGTCTGTAGCGATTGACTCTGCAGAAAGTTGGCGATCTCTGCGCACTATGCGCCTCAGCATCCGCTGACCCCGCTCTGTCATTTTACATGGTCTACCACTTCGTAGCTGAGTTGCTGTCATTCCCAATCGCTTCCACTTTGTTATAATACCACTGACAGTTGACTGTGGAATATTTAGTAGCGAGGAAATTTCACACCTGGACTTGTTGCACAGGTGGCATCCTATCACAGTACCACGCTGGAATTCACTGAGCTCCTGAGAGCGGCCCATTCTTTCACAAATGTTTGTAGAAGCAGTCTGCGTGCCTAGGTGCTTCATTTTATACACCTGTGGCCATGGAAGTGATTGGAACACCTGAATTCAATTATTTGGATGGGTGAGCGAATACTTTTGGCAATATAGTGTATATATACATGTATACATGTGTGTGTATATATATATATATATATATATATATATATATATATATATATATATATATATATATATATACACAGTTGTGCTCAAAAGTTTGCATACCCTGGCAGAAATTGTGAAATTTTGGCATTGATTTTGAAAATATGACTGATCATGCAAAAAAAACCTGTCTTTTATTTAAGGATAGTGATCATATGAAGCCATTTATTATCACATAGTTGTTTGGCAAGGTGACACACACATGTTTAAATGGCAATTAAAAGTTAATTTCCCACACCTGTGGCTTTTTAAATTGCAGTTAGTGTCTGTGTATAAATAGTCAATGAGTTTGTTAGCTCTCACGTGGATGCACTGAGCAGGCTAGATACTGAGCCATGGGGAGCAGAAAAGAACTGTCAAAAGATCTGCGTAACAAGGTAATGGAACTTTATAAAGATGGAAAAGGATATAAAAAGATATCCAAAGCCTTGAAAATGCCAGTCAGTACTGTTCAATCACTTATTAAGAAGTGGAACATTCGGGGATCTCTTGATACCTAGCCAAGGTCAGGTAGACCAAAAAAGATTTCAGCCACAACTGCCAGAAGAATTGTTCGGGATACAAAGAAAAACCCACAAGTAACCTCAGGAGAAATACAGGCTGCTCTGGGAAAAGAAGGTGTGGTTGTTTCAAGGAGCACAATACGACAATACTTGAACAAAAATGAGCTGCATGGTTGAGTTGCCAGAAAGAAGCCTTTACTGCACCAATGCCACAAAAAAGCCTGGTTACAATATGCCCGACAACACCTTGACATGCCTCACAGCTTCTGGCACACTGTAATTTGGAGTGACGAGACCAAAATAGAGCTTTATGGTCACAACCATAAGCCCTATGTTTGGAGAGGGGTCAACAAGGCCTATAGTGAAAAGAATACCATCCCCACTGTAAAGCATGGTGGTGGCTCACTGATGTTTTGGGGGTGTGTGAGCTCTAAAGGCAAGGGAATCTTGTGAAAATTTATGGCAAGATGAATGCAGCATGTTATCAGAAAATACTGGCAGACAATTTGCATTCTTCTGCACAAAAGCTGCGCATGGGACGCTCTTGGACTTTCCAGCATGACAGTGACCCTAAGCACAAGGCCAAGTTGACCCTCCAGTGGTTACAGCAGAAAAAGGTGAAGGTTCTGGAGTGGCCATCACAGTCTCCTGACCTTAATATCATCGAGCCACTCTGGGGAGATCACAAATGTGCGGTTCATGCAAGACGACCAAAGACTTTGCATGACCTGGAGGCATTTTGCCAAGACGAATGGGCAGCTATACCACCTGCAAGAATTTGGGGCCTCATAGACAACTATTACAAAAGACTGCACACTGTCATTGATGCTAAATGGGGCAATACACAATATTAAGAACTAAGGGTATGCAGACTTTTGAACAGGGGCCATTTCATTTTTTTCTTTGATGCCATGTTTTGTTTTATGATTGTGCCATTCTGTTATAACCTACAGTTGAATATGAATCCCATAAGAAATAAAAGAAATGTGTTTTGCATGCTCACTCATGTTTTCTTAAAAAATGGTACATATATTACTAATTCTCCAAGGGTATGCAAACTTTTGAGCACAACTTTATGTATATATAGAAAGAGGTGCTGCAGCATTGTACAGTATGAAAACAATAATGTGTTTTTTGAACATTTAAAGCATAAAATAAAATTATGAACCTGTAAATTAGCATAATATGGGCTCTTTAAGACTCGACAGTAAGCACCCGCTGTTATGATTGGCTCTCTGCTCTTGACTGACCTGCTCTCTCTCTGCATGTAGGCTATTCAGTCACTATCTAACAGAAGAGGCAATAGAAGGTGTCCATTATCTTTTCCAAACATTAACTTCTGACATCCAATGGTTCTGACTCTGAGACATGATATGTATTTTGTGATTTCATCTTTAATACTTGATAATGCTATTCTAAGTAATAATACTATTCTAGTCACCAAATGGCTATTTCTATTCTGGTCATGGAGTGTTTGTGGATATTTTAGTATCTTAATTTTGTCATTAAGCACGTGGATATGGTTTTGGTTATCTGTATATACTGGTATCAGTAGTACGACCTCAAAATATATTAATGAACGGTTTAGTTTGAGAGAAAGGTCTTAGAAAAGGTCTTATTATGAACCTGTAAATTAGCATAATATGGGCTCTTTAAGACTCGACAGTAAGCACCCGCTGTTATGATTGGCTCTCTGCTCTTGACTGACCTGCTCTCTCTCCTTGCCATCTCACTGCTCACCACTGCTGGGCGGGGCTATGGAAGTGATAAAGTAAAGTAGTTGTTGATGTGTTGTTTTGGAGGCAGTCAGATGCAAATGTCTGCCACAGTGTGACATCACAATGTGGAGGAAGTAGAGAACAAGTTGTTTTGGCAGCTTGTTTTCAACAAATGCTCTTTTTGCTGTGAGGAGGAAGTTTTGATTTCTGAAACTTACAGTATGTTTTTATAGTACAATGACATCCTATATGTGAAAAGATCATGGAAAATTTGATTCCTCATGTCATGACACCTTTAAGAGTTTAGTTTTGCTTAGCTGTGGTGCAAAAAGTAAAAAAAAAAAAAAAAAAAAAAGTTAAAGAAAGGACTGCAAGCAGTAATCCTGATATATATGTTATGGCTGAAAAACAATATTTTAAATCTATACTGTTCTATTGTGTGAATGTTCACACTAAACATCCAGTCTAGAGGTTTGCATGCATGTGAAGTGAAATCAGACATCAAACCATGATAACTGTATAGTAGAAAATATGGGCAGCTGTTTTGAAACCTACCATAGAAAACCTACCAATATTACTTTCTGCTTATATATTATTATAATACCAATATTGTCGAATACCAATATATTGTGCATCCCTATGCATCATTTTGGAGAATTAGCTTTTTTTTCAGGTGGGCTTGTTATCCCCTGCTCAGACCATCCATGAAATGATATCATGCAAACAGGTGTATGTAGAGTAGAGCCCCAGGACTCTTTCGCTCATTTGGCTGAGCTCTATCCACACACTCTCTTGCCTTCAGGGAGTGTGCTGGCTGCATGTAGGCTATTCAGTCACTATCTAACAGAAGAGGCAATAGAAGGTGTCCATTATCTTTTCCAAACATTAACTTCTGACATCCAATGGTTCTGACTCTGAGACATGATATGTATTTTGTGATTTCATCTTTAATACTTGATAATGCTATTCTAAGTAATAATACTATTCTAGTCACCGAATGGCAATTTCTATTCTGGTCATGGAGTGTTTGTGGATATTTTAGTATCTTAATTTTGTCATTAAGCACGTGGATATGGTTTTGGTTATCTGTATATACTGGTATCAGTAGTACGACCTCAAAATATATTAATGAACGGTTTAGTCTGAGAGAAAGGTCTTAGAAAAGGTCTTAAGGAAAAATGCATGCATGACGCTAACATCTGTGTGCAGAGGGTTGTTGCTATAGAGACGCAGGCAGGTAAGGACATAATCAGGAAGTGTAGACGAAGCTGGTGGAGGAAGACGGAGCCAGAAAGAGGTCATGACTTTGTCAGGCTCCTCACATGAATTTACTGCTGCTGTTGTTTTTTACCAAAGCAAAGACTTCATGAATATTTCATCAGATTAGAGCCAGGAAAAACCTGTTGCCTGCCAAGCATTTGGCCTGTCTCTCATGCTGTATTAATTTACAGACCTGCAAAAACTGACACAGTTTGATATTCAGTCAGTGTAAGCTTTTTTAAAGGAGTGGTTCACCAACAAATGACAATTCTGTTATTTACTCACCCTCATATCGTGGAACATAAAAAGGGAATTTCTGAAGAATAGCCTGGCCACTCTTTCCCATATAATGAATGTGAATGGGGACTGGGGCTGTCAAAAAAAAAAAAAAAAAAACATGACATTTTTATATATTGCCCACATCAAATATGGCACCGTTAGATGCATCACTAAAGGATTGTTGTGATTTTTGTGGGTGAACTATTCCTTTAAGAGTATCATTCCTTGTTGTGGTGTTCTGGGTCTTAGGTTTGTGCTTAATTGGATCTTAATTGTGGTTGTCCCTGAAGAGCCACTTCACCGAATAGAGGTTGAGTTTAAAGTCATGTGAAATAATGTGATACTCTTAAGCCATTGATTACACCTGGTCTTGACTTGATTTGTTCATCTGTCTCTCCCATTTATACAGTCGTGGCTAATTGCAGAGGATGTAGCTGTTACTTGCAATACAGTCTTATCTCAACTTCAGTGCAGTGCTGTTTGATGAGATGATATTGCAAAGACTAGCATCAGTAGCAGTTTATAACGATCTTCAGTGTTGTTCCCCTACCAGTGTATTCTTAAGATTGTTTAGGACCATTACGATTTTTTGTATTGTGATACTATTTTCATGATAATAGAGCACAACAGTGCCTGCCCACTTTTTCTGCCATCTTTGTTCCAGAAGTACTTCCTATTCAAGTACTTCATAAAAGAGTTTTAAGCCATGAACCAAACCAACCAGCTCCGAGGTGAATCACAATATTACAACATTACATTGATTTGAAGCAAACAAGTATTTAAAAAACAGACAAAAGAAAAAGGTACAAGACTGTTTACTTAATGTTTGAATGAACTACAATCCCATGAAGCATTATGGTGTAATCGAATAAAAATATTCTGATATCTACAAATCTATAAGTAGTTTGAGAGTATAGACAGACCGACTCGTTTGCATCATTCACAAAGCATCATGGGGAGTGTATGGTTGCTGCAGAGCTCTTTTGGCGCGGTATGTTTGATGCAATTCTCTGTTTGGTGAATTTTTTTCTATGTGGAATCATGAGTAGTGTAGTTATTTACCACATATTCCACTATTAAACATGATTAAAAAAACAAAAGCAGACTGATGGCATCAACAAATACTGTACAATTGATTAACAACCCCGGAGTTCATGGTAGATTTGTCTTTAAAGGTTTATTTACCTACCTGACTGTTGTGCTCTACTAAGCACTGTGATATGGTAAAAAATCCACAATTATTATTATTATTATTATTTTTTAATTATTATTAAAATTTACATCAACCACATTAAATTCAGTATAAAAGATATTACCATGATGTACAAATGCTTTACAATTTAAATAACATATAATTATTTTTTTTTTTTTTCAGATTACTGTAATGAGAATTGAGAGCATGATTTTTCCTCACTAGAGTACTGAGAATTGGTGAGGGGGTAATGAGCTAAATTGTCATGAAAATGACAATAATAGTACTAAAAATAGGCTTCATTTTAATCATGCAAAATATAATTTCTTTTGATTCTGGGAAATATGACCCTGACATGTTCTTGATGGGTTCTGTTTTATTCACCACATAAGAATATTACTAGTAACACCATAGGACATGAACTAAGTAGTTCCACTCTCCACCAAGTTCTGTCATCAGTCTCTGCGTATCTTATTAATGATTAAAACTCGACCTACCTGACTGAAAGAACCCTGACCCTTACCTCAACTGAATGACAAAAACTTGCAGTCTAGTTCAGGGAAAAGAATGACACTGCAGTTTCTGGTGGGATTCTGGCCAGATGCATTTATAAGATGACCTGGAACAGCCTATTCTGCCAATTTCTTTCTGCCTCTATTGAGGCAGCTAGAAAGTCAAACAACAGAGCACTATAATTAACTTAATTTAGTTAGTTTGGGCTTTGCACTTTAGTTTTGCTTTGAGCCATGATGACATCTCAAGTTATATATAAAATCTGATCTTGTTTTTGTTTTTCCTAATTACAGATTGATTATCTCCTGTCTTAAAGCTGATGTAAAAGCCATCAAGATTGCACAGAGTTGGGCAGAGCAGAATCTGGGTGAATCAGGAAAATTTTAGGACTTGTTAAAAGAAAACAACTTGCTTAATAAAACACAACACTGCCAGTCAAGCAAATTGTCCAACTGGGTTTGCAAGTTGTAGAGACCAAGATGCCGATCTTAAAGCAGCTAGTATCAGGCTCATCTCAGACTAAGCGGCGCTCTCGTATGGACCTCACTACCGAGATGATCAGCGCACCCTTAGGGGACTTCCGGCACACCATGCACGTAGGACGAAGCGGGGAAGCTTTCGGGGATACCTCTTTCCTCAGCACTCGATCTGGAGAGCCATCGCAAGAAGGCCACACCTATCCTCGCTCTCCAAAACCGGGACTGCTGTCTCGTACCTTCAGGAGCAGCAAGCGTTCACAGTCTGTCACGAGAGTAGACCAGCGAGAGAACACCCTCCTTCCTCCAAGTGGGTCACCTACTTTTGTAAAGAATGCCATGTCCCTGCCCTTCCTCAACAATGAAGAGGGACAAGATGGAGATGGCAGGGTGCTCAAGAGCTTGACCTCCAGCCCTTCCAATGGAGCTTCTGCTAATGCATTGGACCTGGAGCTCCATGAGAGGCACTTTGGGGTGTTGACAGAACTACGACCTTTCCCATCTTACAATGGGGGAGGTATGAAGAAGGCTGAATCTGTGATGTCATTCCATATCGACCTTGGGCCCTCTATGTTAGGGGACATCCTGGGGGTCATGAAGAAAGAAGATGATGACCAAGAGTTTGAGGAAGGAAAGTGCAGTGAAGGCCATGCGTCACCTCTTCCCAGCAACCACGAAGGAGTGGAAGAGGATGAGGAGATGAGGGAGGACATAATCAAAGAAGAGAAACCAGAGGATTTTGTGGTCGATGATGAGGAACCCATGAGGGCTCCCAGTTCTGTTGACCTCGAGATCCAGAGTGAAGGCCCCAGAACTCCAGAACCACACCACAAACACCTGCATCACCCTGACAGCTGCTCAGTCTCAAGCTCAGGTTCGGCTGCCATGGAGGACAAACCAACCAATCAGCCTTACGAAGAAGACATGGGTAGGACCGACAAAGCCTGCAACCTGGACAATGAACCAGCATTCTCTTCCTTCATAGAGGATGAGGATGATGAGATCAGAGTATGAAACCCCACAATCAGTAAACATTTCTGGGGATCGAGAGACAGAATTTGTGTTTCTGACATTGTGTAAAAGAGACATAATTGCTGCCGGGTGGTAAGTGTGAAGTCAGGGTGTAGATGTAAGCACGTCAAAGCTGGACAGATGTCTCAGGTTCCTTTGTCCCTGTAGAGTGAAGTTGGGGAGACTGCTTTAGCTCAGACACCAAAGCCATCTGTCAACACTATTCACCAACTGTAAGAATCGCAGCTGGATGTGTTTATATTCAGACAGAAGATCAGTCCAAAAGGGACGCTTTGTGTGTTCTACTGATAGCTCTGCTGAAAGAAACGTGGTCAGGGTACATACATCACTGAAATAATAAACTTCACTTGCTCAAGTGGATGCATTTATAAGCCATTCTCCTGTACTCCATAGTCCCATGTCTTGTTGCCTAAAGATATTTGTTCTTTTTGGATTTGGAGCGCTAGTGCATAAACGTAAATCATATAATTTGCTCTGTGGCCCTATGTATGTTAACTCTGTGCATAAAAGTGCTGTATATTTTCAATTTAAAATCAGCACGCTTCCATTGACACAATGGATAATGTTAAGCATAGAGGTAACTCGTGTTACAAGCAAGCTGAACTGGTCATGTCTGGTCTTAAATGCTGAGTTCTGTTTTATCATACATATCCTTGGGTTTGGCCATTTTTAAGTCCTACAAATAATGTATCTCTCGAGTGCATATAATTCAGTCATACATCCAATAAGATGATGCCATTATGAGAGCTACTGTGATTCTGAAGCGCTGGAAATGTTCTTGTGATGGAGGTCACAAACTGCAGCAGTCTGAGCTGGAATGGAGATGCTTTGAAAGTGGCAGATTTTGGAGAACCTTCTTCACCCTATTTTGGTTCACTATTGGGGAAAAATGGCAACAGGTGTTCTTTAATCAGATCTCATTTTTCAGTCCATTCTTGTTTTGCATAGTAGCTGTCAGCTCAGTATCTTGCATATCTCACCACTTCCTTCCTGCTCTTCATGGCACTTGAGGGAAGCCACTTAGCTGTGTTTCTCACTGGAGTTTTGATCAGTCTAGCTGTGTCACTGTAATTGAATCGTTTAAACTATTGGGTTAAGCAAAATGTATTTTGTAAATTTAAACTAAGAAGCCAGTTATGGCTGGTCATATATTCTAGTAAACATGGAAATGTCAGTTGTTTTAATTGTGCTAACTCTGGCATTAACAAATTACACTGCTATTGTGCCCCAGGAAATTCGATGGGGCGGTTTGATACACTGTTGGGCAGAGACACTAATCTACATTGATTCTGTTTGCATACATTGACTTTTCATTAATATAGAGTACATATAGGTCTATATATGTTGCAGATGACCATGAATAAACTAAAATGAGGCCTTTATTATAGAAGACATTTTTGCTTTTTGTGTAATCACTCAGTATGTGAGTTAACTGCCGTAGTCTGTAAGCTTTTTGTTCCTGAATTAAGGGTCAGGCATTGTGTCGATATCCTCAAGACTACTGTAATTTTACATCTGACAAGATTTATAGGGAATCTTCAACCGCTTCACACTAAGGGTCACTTCAGCCTTAAGCAGAAATTATGTAAGTGCCAAATAGCATGTACTGCCTAGTAAGCCTGACATTTGAGTATCATTTTACACATGCTAACAGAATTTGCCTTAATTTACTATTTCAGATATAGGACCAAATGATCAATCTCAATTTGATTATTGTGGTAAAAAAATGCTTAGCAAAAAATAGTCTAATTTGCTTTCAGATGAACCACAGAGAAAGAAAAACATGCTCTTCGCAATTTAGATGAATTTGCATGGCCTTGTGCTAGCAGTCATTTTTAAATTTGGGAAGATAAAACCAAGCAAAAAAGATGTCGGAAATCTGAAACTGTGTGGCTGAATGTGTGAGGTGGATTTAGCAGTGTTTCTTTTTGCCTTTTACCTGTTCATAATAAAACTTGTCTCGTTTATCTTTGCTACAATTTTCATGTTGGCCATGTATAAATTCAAGCTTGCCAGCTTTTTCAAAAAGGCTATAACTGCTGTATTTTTAAATAAAATAAAAAGTTGTCAGCAAAATTGTTTTTCTTCATTTTACAGAGTTTTCTTCTGTAATCCATAAGAGATTGTTATTTTATGATGGTCTGGTGGATTTGTGTCACAGCAGTTATGCATTTTTCAAAGAGATAATAAAAGTAATTTTACTTTTGTGAGATTAAACAGATTTTCTAATATATTTTATTACATACTGTACATGTGTTAGTTATTAGATAAGTGGGATTTTTGCACATGAATGCCACCTAGTGGCGGATTTAGGCATGGGCGACATGGGCAGTTGCCCAGGGTGGCATATTGCGGGGGCCATCATGAGGCACCCACACGGACCAACCCATTAACCGACTCTAGTCATATCAGTAACCTTATAAAAACTGTTATTCTACATGGGGCAGGGATGCCATCATGGGGGCTGCCATTTTAGAATCACATGACCAGCTGAATACTCCTTACTTAATCTCAGTAACTGTCTTGTTATTGAACACTTTCACTCTTGAATTAAATTAATCATGACTGATTGTGAATAGTGAATTTCTACAATGGCATCTGTAACTGAAAACTATTGATTTTGAATGATGCGCAAAGTTACTCAGTGGACCTTTATTAAATCTGTTCTCACATCTAAGATGTGCACAGTCTACACGTGAATATCTAAAAGCCCCCCCAGTTAGCAAAATTTGTCTGGCCCACTTGTGGGCCACATACTTGACTTAGTTCTGTCCCAGTATACGCCTGGGTCCTCAGCCCTGATCTGGCCGACACACCATAAAGTGAGCAGAACCTGTGAGTGTGGGCCAGATGTGGCCCATACACTATTGTGAGTAAAATAAATTATGAGTATGGCCCAGATTTGGCCCAGAGATTGTTAAATGAATGGTTCTGGCTCAGATGTGGCCCACAGTGAGTAAACTGAAGGATGAAGTGTTGTGGACCAAATGTGGCCCAAAGAAAGCTAATAGTATTGACCTTAAAGTTCAGATGTGGCTCAAGAATGCCACATGGTCTTAACTGGGCTACCATTTTCAAATAAAATGACAACAAACAGTTTAAATGAATTATTTTTATTTTGTTTTAAGTTCAAAGGTTGTCAATACAGAGAGGTGCAAAACAGTTTAAAGGGATAGTTCACCCCAAAACTGATAATTCTCCCATCATTTACTCAAACTCATGCCATCCCAGATGTGTATGACTTTATTTCTTTTTAAAGAAATATAAAAAATAAATTTGTATTTATTTTATAATTTTGGAACGTATAGGACTCGGGCCACAAATAGATATACACAATTACACCGAGTATGGATCTGCATCGTAGAACTGCTTTCAGCCGAGATTGGCCCACATGGGGAAAGCCATCTGTCAGCCAGAAGTGGTGTGTACAGTCGGCATGTCTTTGGCCTGTGATCCTTTCACCGATGTGCTGCACTGCTGCCGGAATTGGCGCAAATGTGCTTGCTATCTGTCACTTTATGGCCCAGTTCAGTGAATATGTGATCGATTTGGGTGTTAAAAGCAAAGTGGTTTGATTGATCTCTGTGCTGACCTCTAAACTACCTTTAATTGTTCATTTTCCTTTAGTGCAGATAAAAGAGAATTTCACAAGTCTTACCTTAAAAAATCCGTTATTTAATCTATACTTCTTTACAAGCCGTTTGTGTTTAAAATGTGGCTATCTACCGCCACCTCGTGGACAGCTATATGCACAGCGGCAACTGTCATTAATTATCTTCATTGATTAAATATCACTTTACAACCAGCAATAAAATAAGGTGAGTCATTCTTGGGATTTAGTTGTTTTTCAACTTGGAATTATTATTATTATTATTATTTTTATTTTTTTTACTAAATTTGATTAAATTGTCTGAATACTCAATATTAGGCACATATTAAACCTCCAACAAATCATATTTTCCCACTTTAGGAATCAAAGCCCTTTTATTATTTCCTTTTTTCCCCTGATTTGGACACTTTTTTTTTTTTTTCAACCCTGTCACAGACATAATGGAAGTGGCTTGAAAATGATTCTACACAATACTGGTTATAAAATAAACATCTACCTACAGCTCATGTGTCCTTCATACCAGTTTAATGACTACAAATACAGCACTGTATAACATTTATAATAGTTGTCTAAGTTTTATGTGAAGAAGCTACAAAAGGTAAATCTGTGTGTCTGTGGTCTCATTAGTTTTGTTAAAAAAAATGTATTCATATTTTTAACGAAAACTCCAGCTTTGTTTGTGCTCAGCAAACAATGCAATTACCCAATAGTGTCACTCTCGTCTCAACCCTGTCACAACTTTATCTCTATTAGAGTACTTGCACCATTATTTTTTGAACACTATGTTTCATTCAACTAAATATATAGAATTTTTTATGTTTAATAGAATAGCTGTTCCATATTTTCATTACAGTATTCATAAATGTAGTGAATACCTCAACCCCGTCACAGGTTGACAGTAAAGAAATGTGACAGGGTTGAGTGTGACGGAGTTGTGTTTTTTTTTTTTTTTTTTTTTTTTCTATCAAAATGGCCACTGATTCTCGTGTGGTGTAGGACAGAAGACCACATAGCATGAATGAAATTGATACATTCTATATATATTTATGGATTCAAATAAAATTTTGAAAAGTACTGATTTAATATCTTAATTTCATTTGACAGGGTTGAGGTTTTAAAGGAATGGTTCACCCAAAAATGAAAATTCTCTCATCATTTTCTCACCCTCATGCCATCCCAGGTGTGTATAACTTTCTGTCTTCTGCAGAACACAAATTAAGATTTTTAGAAGAATATCTCAGCTCTGTAGGTCCATAGAATGAAAGTGAATGGTGACCAGAACTTTGAAACTCCAAAAATCACATAAAGGCAGCATAAAAGTAATCCATAATTATCCAGAGGTTTAATCTATATTCTCTACCTTCAGAAGCGATATGATAGGTGTGGGTGAGAAACAGATTAATATTTATGTCCTTTTTACTATAAATGCTCCTCCCTGCCCAGTAGGTGGCGATATGCACGAAGAATGTGAATCACCCAAAACAAAAACAAAAAAGAATGTAAAAGTGAAAGTGGAGATTGATAGTAAAAACTTACTTAAATATTGAACACAAATGTTTGCATTAATGAGAAAAATTGTAGACAGTGTGCACATTTTGTAACTTATTTTCGAGGTACAAAGCCAGTGAAGTGCCTGAGGGACATTTCAAAATGCTTTGTGTAAGAGAGAAAGAGGACATTCTTTTGTGATGAAGATTGTTTAATGCAATGCATCTTTTAATTAATTATAATGGACATATCAACATCTTGTTAAAAGATTTTAACATTTCATTTTACTAAACCACCTCTTTAAAAAGTCTGGAGGACTGAAATATTACTGAATCCCAAGAATGACCCAAGTTCTGTGGTGGTACAATGAAACTAAATGATTACCATATTAGACAAAGACAAAGACTGGCTACTAAGGGTAAGAAGCTAAAATGATTCTACATAATTCCCACCCATATTTCCATTTCTGTTATTACAGAGTTTGGAGGACTTTGCTGTTTTTCTAAAATGTGGAAAATAATAATGATGAAGAAAAAGAAGGTGCGTACACCTAGATGAGTACTTTTTCTTTATTTTATTTTATATTTAGATAATTAATTCACTATATGTGCTAATACTCAGTCCTTGTGTTCCTGATTGAAATCATGAGCCATGACATTCCTGTAAATATTATCCTGCTGTTCCACTATTTGACCAGATGAGGTCGCTGCTTGTTAACATATGGCGCGTAACCGCGGTGAGCTGCCAGGACTGCGGCTTCTTCTACTGAATCTCATGACAGGAGTCAAGGCTTCCAGGAGGAAGCCAGCATGGAGAAATCTGGAAACCATTAAGCAACCTGCTAGAGCAGAGATTTGAAAGAGAGAAAGAGAGATAGAGGAAGGGAGGGGGTAGAATGGGAATGGGTTAAAGCTGGGAGTGGGACATAATGAACGATCAACTTCTTTTTCTCTCTTAACTTTTCCCCTTCTCCCTGTACACACACACAATTCAGCCTTCTTTGGATTCCAGTATGACCCCTCCCATAATTTCTTCCTGTATCTCCTAAAGCAGCACATGAAGGGGTTTTCCTTTGTGTAAATCTAGTTTGTCATAGGATTCATCACTCACTAGCATGCTAGGAGGGAGGGGCATGGCTGCAAAAGGACTGGAGGGAAACTCGCACATGGACTGCAGCTGTGGTCCACCCTTCTGTCATGATCATAGATGGGCAGCACCATGCACACCCATAGACACACACAAAAATAAAAAAAAAATAGAGCTGACAGTACCCAGACAGTTTGTCCTTTCAGCCTGAAACCGAATAATGCCGGCATTCATATTGCAACACATGTCTGGGGCTCTTCACTGAAGCAATAAAACATTTGGGAACTGGAGGATGGTTGTAGCTTCTTCTCTGGCCCTTTACACAACCAAAATGTTAAATACTAATGACCATCATGGCAGATTAGTTTAGCCCAGTGGTTCTCAACTAGTGGGATGCGACCCAAAAAAAACGTGTTGCAGATCTGTTCTGATTGGGTCAGAAGGAAAAAAAACATTGCTAAATACAAATAGTGAAATGCAAAAAATCATATAACTGCATATAGATAGCATAGAAAAATAAGTAGACCGATGAACTTTTAAAAGGGAGGAGAAAGCTCCTTCTGTCTATAGAAATTCTAAGGTATTTTGGCGCAAATGTATCTTTCGCATGGTAATGTGGCCTAAACTTGTACAATATTTGTACAGGCTAATAATTCACACTTGTGCTGTTGTTTATGCTTTTACAAAACTGTAATGTTTCATATTCAGGCTAGATTCTAACAGTTTTGCTTATTGTTCTTCCTTGTGTAACCGTTCCTGCTCGACCCGCTCAGAGCGGAATTCGAACTGGTGGCAGCTGGCATGAGAGGTGGGTGTGCTAACGAGGAAGCTAAAGGCTACAGCCTCTAACGTCTGTCGCTAGTACACCTCTTGAGGCCACTATCAAGTACCAGCTGGCTCCTGTTACACTCAGTTCCCTAAACCTTACTCCCATCCAGGTCACAGCACCACTGTAACCGGTCCTACTCGACCCGCTCCGAGCAGGATTCGAACCCGCATTAGCCGGCATGGGAGTCGGATGTGCTAACGATGAGGCTTAAGGCTATAGCATCTAGTGTCAATCTCTAGTGCACCTTTTGAGGCCAGGGGAGCGAGGTTTACACATACCGCACAGCTGTCACGTACCAGCTGGCTCCCGTTACACTCACCCTCTTAAAACATACTCCCATCCGGGTCAAGGCACCACTGTAACCGGTTCTGCTCGACCCGCTCCAAGCAGGATTTGAACCGGCGTCAGCCAGCATAGGAGGCGGGTGGGCTAATGAAGATGCTAAAGGCTACAGCCTCTAGCGTCAGTCGCTAGTGCGCCTCTTGAAACCAGGGGAGTGAGGTTTACATACTGCACAGCTACCTACCAGCTGGCTCCCGTAACACTCACCCTCTTAAAACATACTCCCATCCAGGTCAAGGCACCACTGTAACCGGTTCTGCTCGACCCGCTCCAAGCAGGATTTGAACCGGCGTCAGCCAGCATAGGAGGCGGGTGGGCTAATGAAGATGCTAAAGGCTACAGCCTCTAGCGTCAGTCGCTAGTGCGCCTCTTGAAACCAGGGGAGTGAGGTTTACATACTGCACAGCTACCTACCAGCTGGCTCCCGTAACACTCACCCTCTTAAAACATACTCCCATCCAGGTCAAGGCACCACTGTAACCGGTTCTGCTCGACCCGCTCCGAGCAGGATTCAAACCGTCATCAGCTGGCATGGGGGTTGGACGCACTAAAGGTGAGGCTAAAGGCCATAGCATCTAGTGTCAGTCAGTAGTGTGCTTTTAAGGCCAGGGGAGTGATGTTTACACATACCACACAGCCAGGGCCGCCTTAAGGTGGTCCGGGGCACATGGGCCTTATTCGCTGGGCCCATGTCAGTCGTCAGAACCGGGGGCGTGGGGGGTGTAGAGCGGAATGTTTTCACTCGATGATCATGCACTACACGGACGGATAAGCGTCTTTACCGAGAATGTCGATGGGAAAATACCGTATGTTCACATTTTATTCAATAATTTCTGAGCAGGGAAGGCTGGCCATGATATCCACCACTGCAGACACAATTTAATTCCTGTCCTTCATTTGCTTTGGTCTCCATTTGCAGATTTAACCATGACGAGCAATGGGCTTTGAATTTTACAGCCTTTCGGAAAGTGTGTGTGTGTGTGTGTGTGTGTGTGTGTGTTTTAATTGTAATAAAAACCAAATGGAAAAAATACTCCTCCTGCATTGGCTATGTTTGAAACTCATTTAACAGTAACAAATGCTTTTTCCATCAAGCATTTTTCAAAAGTATTTGAGCTGAGAGTGCAGTCACTCTCGACGATGGAGAACTCCAGCTTGTGGTCTGAGAAGGATTGGAAAAAGTAAACATACGGCAGTTTGGCAGTGACCTCTGACCTCTGACAACACACATGGAGGAGGAGCGGTTTAGTCGAGGTTAATGTTTCAGGTGCCGTTTAAGGGTTTTAAAATTACAGTGGATCAGAATGGAAAGGAAAATGTGTTCCGATCTCCCCACTTGAGTCTACAGTTTGAATGGATGATTGTGTTTGAGATTTGCTTGATCCCTTTAAAGTTTTTATATTCACATTGTATTTATCTCTCTCTTTTCTCTCTCTTTTCTCAAGAGTGTCTGTCTGTTGTAATAAGCAGTTTTCTGTAAAAATCACAGCCCACTGGAGTCAGCTCAAATACTCAGAGAGGGGGTAAAATCTTTCTGTGGCAGGTAGAGCTGCCACGGAGACCTGCCACCACCAAAGTCAGCTCCCACTCGGCCTGCCACCTCCAGTCACTCACACGGTCACAGTCATAAGTGTCTCCCTCGTGATCTGTCACCGTTATTTGCGTCTCTCTCGCGATCCCTCACTGTTAATATTTAAAAATATACACCAATCAGCCACAACATTAAAACCACCAGCCTAATATTGTGTAGATCCCCCTCGTTCTGCCAAAACAGCGCCAGCCCGCATCTCAGAATAACATTCTGAAATGCTATTCTTCTCACCACAATTGTTCAGAGTGGTTATCTGAGTTACTGTTGTCTTTGTCAGTTTGAACCAGTCTGGCCATTCTCTGTTGACCTCTCTCATCAACAAGGCATTTCCGTCCACAGAACTGCCGCTCACTGGATGTTTTTTGTTTTTGGCACCATTCGGAGTAAATTCTAGAGACTGTTGTGCGTGAAAATCCCAGAAAATCAGCAGAAATACTCAAACCAGCCCATCTGGCACCAACAAGCATGCCATGTTTCAAATCACTGAGATCACATTTTTCCCCATACTGATGGTTGATGTGAACATTAACTGAAGCTCCTGACCCGTATCTGCATGATTTTATGCACTGCACAGCTGCCACATGATTAGCTGATTAGATAATCGCATGGATGATTGTTGGTGCCAGATGGACTGGTTTGAGTATTTCTGTAACAGCTAATCTCCTGGGTTTCTCACACACAACAGTCTCTAGAATTTCCTCAGAATGATGCCAAAAACAAAAAACATCCAGTGAGTGGCAGTTCTGTGGACGGAAATGCCTTGTTGATGAGAGAGGTCAACAGAGAATGGCCAGAATGGTTCGAACTGATAAAGTCTACGGTAACTCAGATAACCACACTGTACAATTGTGGTGAGAAAAATAGCATCTCAGAATGCTATTCTGAGATGTGGGTTGGCTCTGTTTTGGTTGCACAAGGGGGACCTACGCAATATTAGGCAGGTTGTTTTAATGTTGTTTCATGTCCGGAGCATGGTGTCTGGATCCTGACTCCCCTGTCTGGTTTGGTTCAGGAGACACTGTGTTACGTTTCATCCCCTGCCATACAGAATAGAAATAACCAGTCACTCCAGGATTTTGCGATAAGAAGAATTCTTAAAAATTCAACCAGTCTCTGCATTATTTGCAGTAGCTTGCAATTTTTCATAATTTCCAAAAATTTTCTGCAAAAAAACATAAATTTGAGGGAATCCCTTCACTTTCATTCATGTTTGACAGCGGCAAAGCAAATGCTTGAAAAGCCGAAGCAGTCGCAACATGTCCAAATGCACAGCTGCCATTGTATCATCTCCAAAGTAACAGTGTAAGCGTCTTGGCCACGTCTCCTCCACATTTTGCGTTCACTATCAAAATCCTTGTCTAATCTTTCGCGGGACCGCAGACAGCACACCTACATCACAGCTAGCATTTAATCTTCACCGTGCGTGCTGCGAATGAGTCCCTAAACACTGTGTTTATACACAGAAACCCTAACATTCATTTAAAATCCCCATTAGTTGTGTAGTAAAATGTGATTAGAATTTTAAGTGCTTAATACGGTAGGCTACAAATCTGAACATAGCAATATATGCTGAACACTTATCCTGAAAATAAATGAAATTTTTTTACTCATATAAAAAAGGTCACATATATGCATACAGTAATTGCAACATATATTTCAAAATATGACAAAAATGTTACAGATCGAGAGGGAGATGCAACTAACTGTGACGCATCGACAGGGAGACACAACTAACTGTGATGCATCGAGAGGGAGACACAACTAACTGTGATGCATCGAGAGGGAGATGCAAAGAACGGTGACACATCGAGAGGGAGATGCAACTTACTGTGACACATCGAGAGGGAGACGCATTTATCTGTGAAGCATCGGAGGGAGATGCAACTAACTGTGACACATCGAGAGGGAGACGCAAAGAACGGTGACACATTGAGAGGGAGACTCAACTTACTGTGACGCATCGAGAGGGAGACGCAAAGAATGGTGACGCATCGAGAGGGAGACTCAACTTACTGTGACGCATCGAGAGGGAGATGCAAAGAACAGTGGCACATCAAGAGGGAGACACAACTTACTGTGACGCATCGAGAGGGAGACGCAACTAACTGTGACACATCGAGAGGGAGACGCAGCTAACTGTGACGCATCGAGAGGGAGACGCAAAGAATGGTGATGCATCGAGAGGGAGACTCAACTTACTGTGACGCATCAAGAGGGAGATGCAAAGAACAGTGACACATCAAGAGGGAGACGCAACTTACTGTGATGCATCGAGAGGGAGATGCAACAATCTGTGAAGCATAGAGAGGGAGACGCAACTAACTGTGATGCATCGAGAGGGAGATGCAAAGGAAGGTGACGCATCGAGAGGGAGATGCAACAAACTGTGATGCATCGAGAGGGAGACGCAAAGAACGGTGACACATAGAGAGGGAGACGCATCTAACTGTGACATCGAGAGGGAGATGCAAAGAAAGATGACGCATCGAGAGTGAGACGCATCTTACTGTAACGTATCGAGAGGGAGACACAACTAACTGTGGCGCATCGATAGGGAGATGAAAAGAACGGTGACGCATCGAGAGGGAGACGCAACTAACTGTGACACTTCGAGAGGCAGACGCAAAGAATGGTGATGCATCGAGAGGGAGATGCAAAGAAAGGTGATGCATCGAGAGGGAGATGCAAAGAAAGGTGATGCATCGAAAGGGAGACACAACTTACTGTGACGCATCAAGATGGAGATGCAACTGACTGTGATGCATTGAGAGGGAGACGCAAAGAACAGTGACGCATCGACAGGGAGACGCAAAGAACTGTGTCGAGTCGAGTGAGAGCTGCCTTTTGCGGTGGCAGGTCATGTGAGAGCTGCCTTTTGCGGTGGCAGGTCATGTGAGAGCTGCCAGTGGCAGGTCGAGTGAGAGCTGCCTGTAGCGGTGGCAGGTATCCGTGGCGGCTCTCCCTGCCAACGAAAGATTTTACCCCTACTGGAGCATTTGCCACTTTAGCAGCACTGTAAACTGCTAAAATTATTAAATTAAAAGATATATACTCATATAACTGCCTTGTGGACACTCTCAGTCAGCAAAGAGCATCATTACGTGACAGATAGCTTGCATAAAGCATATTCTATTTACTTGGTACTCTATGTGCACTGTTTATCGAAATCCATTTGATTCCACAAATGATAACACATACGCTTTACTGGACCACACATTTGAAGGTAACTCTATCGCCCCCTTGTGTATGAGGTTTATTACTGGCAGACCAACGCAATAGCGCATGTTGGGGACAGCACGCTCGCATGCAAAGGCTGAATGGTGTTCATTGATTGTGTTGCAAACTGAATTAGCGTACCCCAGACTAGCTGTTCAAGCGGATTCAGATATGACTAGCTGGTACAAAAAAGCACTTTAACACTAGTCAAAACACCAGTCAAATGAACCAAACTCAAACAGGCTTGGTTCCACACCAAAAGTGTGAAAGCACCCTTAAATTGCTCAAGACAACTGAATCAAAACCAGCTTTTAAATCATTTCCAGACTCTGAACATTTGCTTGACATTCTAGATATTGATATTCATCCACTCCCCAAAATTTTGCTGATAGGGTCCATTAAATTCTTCCTCTTTTGCTCTTATTCATTCCTTCTTCCCCACAGGTACTATCTATCTATCTATCTATCTATCTGTCTGTCTGTCTGCCTGTCTGTTCCACTTCTGTCATTTTCACAGTTTTCTCATACATTTATTATTATTTTCTAGGGCCTACTTTATGATTTGTGGGATTTCCCTCATGAACTTCAAGTTTCCACCAATAAAATGACAACACCCCAATACATGCATGCTTTCCTATTTACAAAACCCACATAATGCTGGCTTTGTTCAGCACTGGGCTTGTGGTATGTACTCCAACATAGAGAAAGCATGCAAAGTGATGACGGGGTCAGATCTGGCCAGGAAGTGGGGGATCACAGGGGGTCATTTGCGTTTGGAATGTATTAAACTCTAACCCCTGCAGGCTTTCAACCCCTAGCCCCATCTGTTTGATCTCTTCTTGGGTATGGATGCAGTTGTAGAGAATGCATAAAATGCATCAAATATGGCTGAACAACACTTTAAAACGTTTCTGCAACTGTGACTATTTAGATCAAACCATATGTTGTGAGCAGCTAACCATTCATGTGACAACGATTGTGGAATCTGATTGGTCAAAGCATTGACAGAAACTTTTTTTAAATACTTCTTACAAAATATTATATTCACAAAATAAACCCCTTCAGGGAGATACAAGACCCCTCCTCTTGTCATTGGGTAAATCTACTTTATATTTCTCTTCTAACAGAAGAATTCCTGCCTGACTCTGTCTTCCATATGACATTTCCCAGGCTTGTGAATGGGTGCATGGTTAGCTTATATTTACACTTTCCATAACTCTCCTCCCACAGGGCAAATCAAAGGATGTTGTTTTTATATCCGAGACTTCTCTTGCATGCAAAAGCACGAGAGGCCCTGAAGCAGGCAGGGCCGGGCTCTGAACCCAGCGAGCATTCCTTCAGTGGTTTTCAAAGGTACATAGTTGACATGTGCATAAATGTATCAATCTTACAGTGTAATTAAAGGGATAGTTCACAATAGAAAGCTTCAGTCACCATTCACTTTTATTGCTTCTTTTCTTCCATATAATGAAAGTGAATGGTGACTGAGACTGTCATTCTGCCTAACATCTCTATTTGTGTTCCACGGAAGGAAGAACGTTGTAGGAGTTTGGTGCAATATGAGGTTAAGCAAATGATGAGAGAATTGTCATTTTTGGGTGAACTATTTCTTTAATATCAACTCTGGCTCACAGCTCTGAACAGTATGGACTTTTCCATAACTGCACACATCCTGTTTTTCATTGTGTTTCCCACGTCCTCGCTCCAAGATATTACACAACGAGATGGATTGTCTTTTAGATTCCTTATTCTATCAGTTTCAGCCCCAGATGCAAAATATCCACCATCCTTTCTTTCTGTCCTGTTCCATAGGCTGACATAATCCAATAGCTGGGAAGCAGCATGCTTAAGGGTTCAAGGGTTCATAAAACACATACCAAGCAAGTAAAATGTACAATCACAAGAATGTAATCCAAATAATCTCCCCCACAAAAATAAACATATGAAATTATGTAATGTAATGAAATATTTAATTCAAGCGTCAAGAGTATTCAACAACTATGGGGGGCATTGTTAATCATTTTACATGCAAAAGGTTAGCCAAGTTCATATACATACAAAATTCTTAAAGGTGCAGTATCAAAAACAGCGTGTTTACATAATTATAAGGGAAAGGAAGAGGTTGGAAAATGATCAGGTAAAGGTTTTTGGTGCAAGAAACTAACATTATAAGTGGTCTTCAGGAGGGGATATAATGCCAAAAAAAAGTGCAGAGCATGGCCTCCTTAACATTTTTGGTGTGAATACTGTATATTTTCATGCATCCATGAAGAGCTTTCTTTGCCTGTCTGAAATACAAACATTTTCTGAACTCTTGACACTTGATTATCTCCCATGTGATGTGAATCATCTGTCAGTTCATCTGTTTGCAACTTAATTCTGCCATGAAGAGATGCAAGTTAAATCACTAAACCTTCCTTTAGTATAAATACAAAGTAGAGGGGAAAAAAAGTTACAACAGGCATATTTATTTTCATACGGGGAGGCTGGTCTTGGGTGTGTGACAGGATTACTCCCTAAACAGTTCACCTCATTTTGAACTCGACAAATATGTGGTGATGTAAAATATGACCTCCAATACATTCTTTCCCTATATTAAACCCCCATAGAACAGAAATGCTAAATGAAATCAACATGAAAATACTTTTGCAGCACCACTTGTGGAAAATGCAATTGCAGAGACAAAAGCTTAAAAGGATAGTTCACCCAAAAATGAATATTCACTCATTATTTACTCACCCTCATGATATCCCAGGTGTTTATGACTTTCTTTCTTCATCAGAACACATTAAAGATATCTTAGCTCAGTAGGTCCTTAAAATGCCAGTGAGTGGCGATTTCTCTTTTGAAACTCCAAAAATCACAGATAGTTAGCATAAACGTCATCCATACGACACCAGCTGTTAAATTAATGTCTTCTAAAGCAACACGATCACTTTTGGTGCAAAAAATATCAATATTTAAGTACTTTTTTAACTTTAAATCATGCTTCCGATCAGAAGTGGTACGCGCGTGTGACATAATCGCATTGGCATTTGAAACACGCGAGAACTGACACGCGTGCGTCACAGCCAGAAGAGCAGCGCTGTTTAAAAGTGAGGAGGAATGCTGTACAGAAGCTTGGTTGGTTTTTGTTTAGATCTATTATTATCTGTTTCCTTACTCACAATGTTTGTTTGCTTATCCTGGATGTCTCAACCAAGTGGAGAACATGAGATTACCTTGGTATCCATGGCAACACGAACACGTCACATGAGAGACCGCTTGGACTCCACCCTCTTGTGAAGTATTGGATTATAGTTAAAAAGTACTTAAATATTGATATTTTTTCGTACCAAAAGCATCGTGTCACTTTAGAAGACATTAATTTAATTGCTAGAGTCGTATCGATGACGTTTATGCTGACTGTCTGTGATTTTTGGACCTTCAAAAGAGAAATCTTCATTTACTTGCATTTTAAGGACATACTGAGCTGAGATATTTTTCTAATATTCTTCAAATGTGTTCTGCTGAAGAAAGTCATACACACCTGGGATATCATGAGGGTGAGTAAATGATTATATAATTTTTATTTTGGGGTGAACTATCCTTTTAAAATGCTTTCCCAAATGTGGAATTTGTCTTCTGGTCTCTCTAAACTAGCTTAAATTCAACATAAAATTCAAATTTAAAATATATACACTGGTGGCCAAAAGTATGGAATAATGTACAGATTTTGCTCTTATGGAAAGTCAGGACAATAATAATGTGAAAAATTACTATTACAATTTGAAAAAAATGTTCAGAACTTCTTAAACTACTTCAAAGAGTTCCCATCAAAAAATCCTCCATATGCAGCAATGACAGCTTTGCAGATCCTTGGCATTCTAGCTGTCAGTTTGTCCAGATACTCAGGTGACATTTCACCCCACACTTCCTGCAGCACTTGCCATAGATGTGGCTGTCTCGTCGGGCACTTCTCACACACCTTACAGTCTAACTGATCCCACAAAATCTCAGTGGGGTTAAGATCCATAACACTCTTTTCCAATTATCTGTTGTCCAATGTCTGTGTTTCTTTGCCCACTCTAACCTTTTCTTTTTGTTTTTCTGTTTCAAAAGTGGCTTTTTCTTTGCAATTCTTCCCATAAGGCCTGCACCCCTGAGTCTTCTCTTTACTGTTGTACATTAAACCGGTGTTGAGCGGGTAGAATTCAATGAAACTGTCAGCTGAGGACATGTGAGGCGTCTATTTCTCAAACTAGAGACTCTGATGTACTTATCCTCTTGTTTAGTTGTACATCTGGCCTTCCACATCTCTTTCTGTCCTTGTTAGAGCCAGTTGTCCTTTGTCTTTGAAGACTGTAGTGTACACCTTTGTATGAAATCTTCAGTTTTTTTGGCAGTTTCAAGCATTGTATAGCCTCCATTCCTCAAAACAATGATTAACTGAGAAGTTTCTAGAGAAAGCTGTTTTTTTTTGTTTGTTTTTGTTTTTTTTGTTGCCATTTTTGATCTAATATTGACCTTAAGTCATGCCAGTCTATTGCATACTGTGGCAACTCAAAAACAAACACAAAGACAACGTTAAGCTTCATTTAACAAACCAAATAGCTTTCAACTGTGTTTGATATAATGGCAAGTGATTTTCTAGGACTAAATTATCAATTTAGCATGAAGGTGTTGGAGTGATGGCTGCTGGAAATGGAGTCTGTCTAGATTTGATCAAAAATGACTTTTTTCAAATAGTGATGGTGCTGTTTTTTACATCAGTAATGTCCTGACTATACTTTGTGATCAGTTGAATGCCACTTTGGTGAATTAAAGTACCAATTTCCTTCTGAAACAGCTAAATCTGTACATTATTCCAAACTTTTGGCCACCAGTTTGTGTATATATATATATTTCTCTGTTAACTCTGGTATTACATGAACCAATCAATTCCAGATGGTTAAAATCAAGTCCCGCCTTACAATTTTTCTTGTTTAACATTCGTGTTGAATAAATAAACCCTGTCCAATGGGTTGTGAAATGTGTTTAATGTTGACTTTAACCATGCAAATTCATGCTGGTCCATCACATTTTTCACAGTAAATCCACACATGTCTGTTTCTCAGATGCCTATATTTAGTCATGGTGGTCATTGTATGTGATAATGCAGCAGCTGCGATCATCTGACTCCACAAGTAGGTCTGAGAGTGAGTGCTTTCTACTTAACAAATAATTCATATATTTATACATGTGAGGTGCTTATCTGTCCATTCATCTTACCAAAATATTTTGGGGATGGCGTGTTGAAACTGGCCTGACCGTCACCTTAATCACGTTTTTTGTTGTACTTCTGTATGTGTGTGTTTCTTTGTCTGTGTGTTTGTGTTTCTTCAGTGTATGCAGTTTGGCAGGTCTGCAGATGTGATTATGATATTGCACATGTTGTTATTAAGTTTGTTAGATTCACACAAAAACTTGCGGGAAAAGAGAAAAGAGAGAAAAAAAAGAGTAATTTGCAAAGAGGTAACTTTTGCTTCTTCTTAAATGCACAGATCACTCAAGTTATAAAGCATTAAATCCATGTCTGGGGACAGTTTTTAAGGTGAATATGAGATGCAGCACTTTTTCCAAAGTAGAACTCTGATTTTTATTTCATTCAGAGCTGTCTGAAGGAAGAAGGGTGGAGTAAGCTTTTGTAGCAGCTTAGCACCCATTATGCCCATCCCAATTTTAGAAATTTCTATAAATCTCTTTGGAAAGAAATTATTTCCACTTTTTGGAAATAATTATTACATTTTTAGATTTCAGTTTTTCTTGGCCGCAGTATAAAAAACAACAACAACAAAAAAAAACATTGTGACAACTTTAAAGTCAACATAAAAAGAAAAATGACCCAGTGTACTTTCTAAATTAACTTTCTTTGTCTTTTTGTAAACAATTCATCAACATTAAAAAAAGTCTGTCTTTATAAGTTTTTCAAAATTGAATAACTTGTTCCACCTCTAAGACGACTTTCCTTTTTCTCTGATGTCACATCCTTCTTATTTTTCAACCTCTTCCCTCCAGTCACCTGGCTCTGTCCTGGTATTGTAACCTTCACTTTTCCAATCTACAGTTTTGCTAAATGATTTTTACGTGGCTCGTTGTACATGAACTATCCCTTTAAGTCCAAGCAGAAGCCTACCACTTGAATCTGCAGTGGACTGAACTTATCTGTAAGTGGCAAGCTATTCTACTATAGTTAGTGAGTGACCACTTACCTGTATTTCAATAAACTTTAGGACTACTGTGTGAATGTTACATCACTTTATTAATATTCATGAGCCAAGCTGATAAGGTTTATAGAATTTCACCTCACTTTTCAGATTGTTCCCATGCCCGCGGTTGCAAGTGTTCTCCTCATAAGAAGTCCAAATCTGCTATTTTCAGAAACTACTAAGCTACTCTAAAAGACATGAAGGTTTTTTGGAAGCTGGTTGGCAAGGGGCCTACCTGGAATGCAGAGTTATGAGTCCAGTTGTGAACGAGTTATTCAGTCACATGACTTTCATTGATGCGCATGTTGTATTCCTAATAAATTTAATAGGGGTTTATTCGGTAAATGTGTTTTCACTCAAAAACACTGATTCATCTTCAAACAAAACACCACAATGCAGAGTGCAGAGTTGGGCTTGATAGTTCGGCTTCTTTTGTCACTATTTTTGCTATTTTGAAGAAGTTATTTAATTTAATTTGCTTGTTTGTTGTTGAGATTTGTTTTGCTGAGTAACTGTGATATTTTCGGGTAACAAAAATCTAAACAACCTTAAAACAAGAAACAACTAATACTTGAGAAGGAAGCAGAATTGCATCAGATATTAAGTCTTATTTTCAAAGAAATCAAACAAAATTTGGTGGGGTTTATAATTAAAATAAGAAAAAAATGATTTGCCAATGGAGTAAGAAAAATATACTTGTTTTCCCTCTGAATAAATACTTTTTTCTTGTTTTAAGCATAAATGTTTATTTGTTTTTGTTTTTAAGAATGATTAGATGTTTTTTACTAGAAAACAAGACAAAAATACGTAGTAAAACATTTTTTGAAGTAAAAAATGTTTGCATGTGGTTCTTGTTTGTAAAGAAACTGCCAATCATGTTTTCTTTATTTAATCAAAGGTGGTGGAACTCTGTTCCATCCCAATTTAACTTCTGTGAGACCGCAAGCAGTCCACTCAATTTGTGATGAAATTACTGTTGGAGAGAGAACACAGCTGCAGATTTTAATGGGGGCTGAGGCAATTGCAGGTTTGAGTGCAGACAGCTCAGTTTATCACAGATTTTTTTAGGAGGCTGAGATAAAGACAGAGGGGCTAAAGTTTTTCAGCAGAATGACCATTCTGGTAAATCAGCTTAATCAGTTCATTTTTTCTAGTGAACAACATGGCTCTACTGGTCCACCAGCTTGACGAGCATTAACTAACAAAAACCAGCCTGGGCTAGCACAGAAATACATTCTAAGCTGTTTGCAGGGTTACCAGTTGACAGCTAGTTAAGAAATACTCAATCATGTGACAATGCCCCTTTTTCTTTCTCTTTTGCCTTGTATCTTGTGCTCTAATAAATGTTTGTTAAAATGTACACTGGCAGCCAAAAGTTTGGAATAATGTACAGATTTTTTCTGTTTCGGAAGGAAATTGGTACTTTAATTCACCGAAGTGGCATTCAACTGATCACAAAGTATAGTCAGGACATTGCTGATGTAAAAATCAGCACCATCACTATTTGAAAAAAGTCATTTTTGATCAAATCTAGACAGGCCCCATTTCCAGCAGCCATCACTCCAACACCTTATCCTTGAGTAATCATGCTAAATTGATAATTTAGTACTATAAAATTACTTGCCATTATATCAAACACAGTTGAAAGCTATTTGGTTTGTTAAATGAAGCTTAACATTGTCTTTGTGTTTGTTTTTGAGTTGCCACAGTATGCAATAGACTGGCATGTCTCAAGGTCAATATTAGTTCAAAAATGGCAAATAAAGAAGAAGCTTTCTCTAGAAACTCGTCAGTCGGTCATTGTTTTGAGGAATGGAGGCTATACAATGCTTGAAATTGCCAAAAAAAATGAGATTTCATACAAAGGTGTACACTACAGTCTTCAAAGACAAAGGACAACTGGCTCTAACAAGGACAGAAAGAGATGTGGAAGGCTAGATGTACAACTAAACAAGAGGATAAGTACATCAGAGTCTCTAGTTTGAGAAATAGACGCCTCACATGCCCTCAGCTGACAGCTTCATTGAATTCTACCTGCTCAACACCGGTTTAATGTACAACAATAAAGAGAAGACTCAGGGGTGCAGGCCTTATGGGAAGAATTGCAAAGAAAAAGCCACTTTTGAAACAGAAAACAAAAAGAAAAGGTTAGAGTGGGCGAAGAAACGCAGACATTGGACAACAGATAATTGGAAAAGAGTTTTATGGATCTTAATCCCATTGAGCTTTTGTGGGATCAGCTAGACTGTAAGGTGTGTGAAAAGTGCCCGACAAGACAGCCACATCTATGGCAAGTGCTACAGGAAGTGTGGGGTGAAATGTAACCTGAGTATCTGGACAAACTGACAGCTAGAATGGCAAGGATCTGCAAAGCTGTCATTGCTGCACGTGGAGGATTTTTTGATGAGAACTCTTTGAAGTAGTTTAAGTAGTTCTGAACATTTTTTTCAAATTGTAATAGTAATTTTTCATGTTATTAATGTCCTGACTATACATTGTGATCAATTGAATGCCACTTTAGTGAATTAAAGTACCAATATTTTTCCATAAGAGCAAAATCTGTACATTATTCCAAACTTTTGGCTGCCAGTGCATTTAAAGCCCAAGAAACCCAGGCTGAGGGTGAGCCATCTTTGCATGTGTGCTGGTAAAGACTGGCTAAATAAATTAACTGAAATTTCCTGTTAGTACTCTACTGAAAGCAAGATCTGGATCATCCTGTTATTCACAAACTATGACTCACACATTCCATCTCAGAAGATGCAGACAGAGATGAAAACGGGAGACAATCGGCTTGCACAATAAGAGGAACACATTGTGGCTCTTCAAACGATTTGTATCAAACATTTTCATATATGGGAATCTAGTGCTTATATTTTTCAATATATGCATGAACCATGTATGGCTATATATTGATACATAAAATATATAGCAATAACAAGACAAAAACTGTACTACATTTTTACATGTAATAGCTTTATTGAAACTTTAATGAGTCCACGGAGTTGAGATCCATTTGCAGCTTTAATAACAATACACGTAGTAATACAGATAGGCAGGGGTCAATCACCAGCAACAGTAGTATCCAAGGTAATCCAGAGAGGTAGTCAATAAACAGGCAAGAGGTCAGGGCAGGCGGCAGACAATCACAGGTTATATCCAGGTAAACAAGGCAGTAATAGTAGGCAGGCAGCAATGGGTCAAAACAGGATAAACAGTCCAGGATCATACACAGGAAATACAATAAACTCAGAGAATGCTCAGAAATGTCAGCCAGAGCAAAACAAGACTTCACAATGATAGAGACTTAAATAGCGGAGTAGATGAGGAACAGGTGAGCAGGTAATCAGTGCCAGGTACAGGGATTATGGGAAATGGAGTTCAGAGTGTAAGGGTCAATATTCAGGTGATGGAGCCCTCAGGTAGGGAGTGGGAGGAACTACAGAGGTGGGATTCATGACAGAGCCCACCCCCCTGCGAGTGGCTGCTGAAGCGAGAAGGCTGGCGACACCGGGGTCTTCCACGGGGTTGAGGGGCCGGTCTAAGCGGGTGAGTCCAATGAAACTCTGCAATATGTGGGGGTCGAGAATATCTTCAGAATTGAACAGTTCCTCCGCACCGTACCCTTCCCAGTCGACGAGGTATTGCAGTGTCCTGCCCCGGCGCCTGGAATCCAAGAGATCTCGTACCTGATATGCCTCCTCGCCGTCTATGAGGATGGGTTGGGGGCCCTGGTCCCCGGCCTCCTCCTCCTCCCCTCTTGGATGAACAGCAGGCTTGAGCAAGGAGACATGGAAAGTGTGAGAGATGCGGTAAGTGGGAGGCAAGGCGGTATGAAACAGGAGTTATTTGTCTAAGCACTTTGAAAGGACCAACGTACCTGTGACTGAATTTTTTGCAGCGTAGATGAAGTCTGAGATCATGGGTGGAAAGCCAGACCCATTGACCGGGGCTGTATTCAGGATTGGGACAATGATGACGATTGGCTTGTTCCTCTAGTCTCCTGACAGCCCGTTGAAGATGTCATGATGTCCTATTGTACAGGAGCGATGATCATTGTGGGTGGCAAGATGGGTTCTTTGGTAGTAGTTTGAAGCGAGTATTCAAACTGACAAGAGAGGGTGTCGGCCTCTACGTTCTTAGAGCCTGGACGATGTGTGACTGAAGTTGAAGTGAGTAAAGAACGCCCATCTTGCTTGTCTTGGGTTGAGTCTCTTGGTTGTATGTAAGTACTCTAGGTTCCGATGATCCATTAGAACGAGAAAAGGGTGTTTGGCTCCCTCCAACCAATGACGCCACTCATCAAGTGCTGCTTTCATGGCTAGTAGTTCTCGGTTCCCGACATCATAGTTCTGTTCAGCGGAGCAGAGTTTGCATGAGTAAAAGGCACAGGGGAAGAGATTCGGAGGTATACCGTACCGCTGAGAGGATGGCTCCGATACCAGTGTTAGATGCATCTACTTTGACAATGAATGGCCGATCAGGATCTGGATCTATAGAGGTGGGATTCGTGACAGAAACACTCAAATAATTTCTCTTTCATTAGTTAACACATGTGTTTACATACAGCATTAAATGTCTCAAAAATATATTCCCAATATGCCTACAAAGGTCCCCAATTTTTTACAGATTCAGGCAAATGAAGACATAAATGTAAATTCAGTGACAGATTTGCTTTCCACATAGTATTTCAAACTGTTGGACAAAAACATTTTTTTATTTTTTTTCACACATTTATATATATATACACAAACAAACACACACACACACATATATATATATATATATATATATATAAGACCAATTCCTGCAGCCATAAGACAGTCTGAAGCAGTGATAGGTTTGTGTGTGCTGAAGACATAATCTCAAACAGGAAGCCAGGGCTAATGATTCGCAGATGGTTGGGATGGATGGGGCTCTGAGGCCTGGGCTTCGTCATGGTGCGTGTTTGTGGTTTATACGCGTGTTAATCTGGAAGGGGCCGTAGTAGAGGGATGAGTTTATGGGATGATGGGCAGGGGCGCCCACAGGATTCTGATCCATGGTACGCAGAAGACAAAAATAAATTGTAATCATTAATTGTATTTGAACCCCAGCAGTTATTCGTTTACATTATGCTTTCTTAATTCAAATGTTTTAATTTAACTTTAATTTAAATATTTTAATTGAATCTTAATTTAAATTATTTTATGATAAACTTGCATTTAAACCTCTTAAATTGACAGTTCATTTGCACAATAATTTGTATGCGCAAGATCTGTCAATTGTCCTGTCATCACAATAATGATTACATTACTAACAAAGCAATAGTCTTACATTTCTGATTAAAAAAAACAATGCCTACCTTACATTCATTCAGTACTCGCTCTGTTTATTTCAAAGTCTTTGTGAATGTTCATTAGTCCCATTAAGTCTGTGATGTGTGTCTCTGTCTTGCAGTTCCTTAAATATGTAGGATTTATGTGCGCAAAAAAAGTTCAGAAATTGTTCTCTGCTTGCTTTTATTATTTGTTTAAACACTAGTTGGGTTTCCATACAACTATTTTTATACGAATTTTGAAATTGTACATAAGAAATCCTGAATGGAATTGCTTGATATGCAAATAAACTTTCAAAATTGGCTTTAAATTTAATGCGCTAGGCAGAGGTGGATTTTCTAGAGTTTCGCATTTTTTAAAATGCGCAGTAAAGTGATGGAAACAGTTTATTCGCAAAACGATGAAGTGTTTTGACCATTGTGTGGTTGTATGAGTGTGTGATAGCTTGATGACTGGCCCGACAACAGGTCCGGCCTTGGCACACAATTCTTTGAACAAAGCCCTTGACATTCGGAAATGTTTAACCCAAAGTGTGTCCTCACAATCCGAAAGAACAGTTTTGAGCAGGGGCATTCTCAGGTATGCAGAGGCTGGTGCCGTGTGGGCATCGCAGCCCATTTCAGCCCTCATTATATCAGATATTACACTTATTCTATGGCGTCTCCTGGCAGCATTTAATAAAAAAGGTACAATTGCTCCAATCTTGCAAATAAAACTCTCCCCGAAGGAAGTAATTCAGCTGCTCCATCATGACAAGGCTGCTCCCTCAAGATAATGTGATGGATAGATCAAGATATTGGATGGAAACGCGCAAGGATTCATATTTTCCTTAGTCGCATTTTTAGAAATGTGCTTAAAAATGCGAAATGTTTGATAGAAACCTAGCTATTGTTAAAAAAGAGGCTGTCACGAAACGTTATTACATTCTCCTTGTCAACTCCAGATTAACAACCAAATACGTAGAGCATCCCGCCAATCACATTCTTTCAAAAATAATTACAGTTTCGCTATTGGATTGAAACGTCTGACTGCATTTTATTCAGTTTGTATTTTTTTCGGATGTTTTTTATTTAGTGTGTAATATAATTTTGCTATTTTAGTGTGGTTATTTTTCCCAATGTATTTTAACATAAAAATACACACATCACCTTTCATTTTGAAATGATGTAACAAAGAATTCATATTGAAATGCTGGCAATGTCAGGGTACGCAGTTTGCGTACTTTGCGTACAGGCAGGGGCACCACTGTGAATGGGGTGGGTTGTCGAGATAAGCCATCTCCCCTTTGGTCATGGTGTGATTTGGAGAGTCTCAAGTTTACTCTCGAAGACTGGAGTAAGCCCACAGGACTGAAAATTCACAAATGAGATCTCTTTAATACCTCATATGTTGCTCCTGAGGAGAGTGCATGGAGATCAAATTGAGACTTTTGCTAAAATCTCCTGCTTCTCAGGTTTGTGCAGCATTAAATAACTGTAGCACATGTCTTATCTCTGGTAGGTGAACACAATTTATGCCAAGTAGAGCACTAAAAGTGACCACTGCCATTATAATGAATAAAGCTGTGCAAGTCAGCTTACTATTACATATTACTATTACATACTATGACCCTGCACTCTGACCCCAGCTTAGCTGGGATATGTGAAAAAAAATAATTTCACTGTATATGTGCAAATGTATATTGTGTGATAAATAAATATAATTATAATTAAAAATTATTTAATTATAAATAATTATAATTACATTTAGTCATTTAGCATATGCTTTTATCCAAAATCACTTACAAATGAGGAACATAAGCAATCTGTCACACAAAAATCAAAACAATATGCAGTATGGAATAAGGTTCTCAGCCCCATTCGTTCACAAATGTAAAGGTACCCTTTTAAGCGGAGGTGCCTTTAAGAGGGCGGAGATTTAATCGGAGGTGTCTTTACAACAGCAGAACCCCCCCTCCCTCCTGCTCAACAACTATTGCAGCAACCACCCCCCCCCCCCCCCCCCCCAACAACTATTGACAGCAGATATCTCCTCACACTCTGTCCATGTCCATTCGCCCCTGCTTCTGCTAAGGTCTGTGCACGCCACTGAGCTAGAGTGTTATAGAAGCTAGCACAGAAGAAAGAGACAAGAAAAGTAATGAAGACAGCTTCATTGAACAGCTTCACTGATTATACTAGGAGCGATCCAATATTCCTGATCTTTATGCTGACTAAATAATTGTGAGTATCTAAACTATGTCACAGTTTCATAGCCTCTTTGGCGTAGATGCTCAGTATCAACAACACATCTGGATGAGTCAATTCAGGTAAATGTTTGATGTTCTTTGAGAAAATATGTTAACTCATAGCCTTATTTAAAGGATCCCGTAAATTATGCTGGAAATGCTTCAGGGTCAGTAGCATTCTAATTCCTTTTGTTATTGCTTGCAACCTTGAAGTGGTCTATACATGACACAGTGTGTAATTGAATATTTGATGAAAGGACATCAGCTGAGAAAGTGACAATGACGTTTTCTGGTTGACCATTTGTGTCATTTTAGCACACAAAACAAAACAAGTCAGCTATCTAGCTTCCCTTACAAAAAAATCTAAAGTTCTGGCAAACTTCCCTTAAATTTCCCACTCATTATTTTCAGATGCAAATGAGCTTGTGATTCGTTGCTAATGTTTGCCAGAAGTTATCAGCTCTTCAGTGGTAGTGGTGAACCTGCAGCAAACCTTTGGTGACAATGAAGGGTTTGCCTCAAAGCACATTTGCTTGTGAAAATAACGTGTGGCGAATTTGCGGCAAGTTTACCATAACACTCGATTTTTGTAAAGGTTCTCAACCGTTCGACAAACAACCGGCACAAAATTAAAAACTTTACATCTCTGTGAATTTCTAACATTATTTACACTTTCCTTCAGTTGCAACAACATGAATGCCACCAAAAAAGAATGGGACGTCATTTCTAACAAAATCTGGCCGAAAAGGTGTTTTTGCAATAATAGCGGTGTTTTGAAACAGCTTGGCAGCATGAACTTTCAGGAAAATTTTGTGTCGGCTGTTAGAAAACCTACTTATTGCCATTGGCCAAGTGATAGGTGGGTTTTACCCGGTGCTCCACCTACTTTGATGGCAACATATTTTTCTGGTAGCTTTCTTCACTCAATCGAGATCAGTCAACATGAACACACTGGAGTGCAGAGTTGCCACCCTTTTATACACCCATCTTTGCACTAGTATTGATGTCTTTCTTTAAAAAAAAAAAATATATATATATATATATATATATATATATATATATATATATATATATATATATATATATATATATATATATATATAAACTTATGATCTTACATGGATTCTATTCACAAAATTCATCATAAGCATCAATAACAGAGAGTAACTGGTGCATTATATGACCACATATACAATGTTAGCATTAGCACTTGCGCCATGAATGCAGAATGTAAATATGATAAATTACACATGATCTACTGCATATATATTACTTTAAATCATCATTGAATCAGAATCAGAATGAGCTTTATTGCCAGTTATGCTTACACACACAAGTAATTTGTCATGGTGACAGAAGCTTGCAGTGCAAAAGAATGCAACATATATACATACATACATACATACATACATACAAACATATATATTTAAACGTATATACATATAGTGACATAAAAATAATAAAAAATACAATATATGTAAGAGAAATATACAATAGCACAATAATGTTGTTAGAATATTTTATATACAGATATACAGTTATATGCAGATGATGTAATGTATTGAAGAAGAGGTAGGATATGTTAAAGAATATAAATGAAATATGGGTATAAGTAGGAATGGATGGACTGAATATTGCACATGGTTGTACTGACCAAAGGAAAGTATTTGGGGGCAGTTTTAACTGTTCATGAGGTGGATGGCCTGAAGGAAAAACTGTTCCTGTGCCTGGCAGTTCTGGTGCTCTGTAGTGCTGACCAGAGGGCAACAGTTCGAAGAGGAAGTGTGCTGGGTGAATAGGGTCAATAGTGATTTTACCAGCCCTTTTCGTCACTCTGGATGTGTACAATTCTAGCAGGGTGGGTAGGGCCGCACCAATAATCCTTTCAACAGTCCGAACTATCCTTTGAAGTCTTCTGATGTCTGACTTGGTAGCTTTTATCAAACCAGACAGTTATAGCAGTGCAGAGGACAGACTCAATGATTGCTGAGTTGAACTGTATCAGCAGCGCCTGTGGCAGGTTGAACTTCCTCAACTGAGTCAATGTGGGTCTCCCACTTTAGGTCCTGTGAGATGGTAGTACACAGAATGGTGAGCGGGGTTAATGTTGGGGTGTTCCTCCTAAAGTCCACTATCATCTCCACTGTTTTAAGCGTGTTCAGCTCCAGTTTGTTTTGACTGCACCAGACGGCCAGCTGTTCAACCTCCCTTCTGTATGGGGACTTATCGTCATCTTGGATGAGGCCGATGACTGTAGTGTCATCTGCGAACTTCAGGAGCTTAACAGAGGGGTCCTTGGCGATGCAGTCATTGGTGTACAGGGAGAAGAGTAGTGGGGAGAGAACACATCCCTGGGGGGCACCAGTGCTGACTGTACATGTGCTGTAGGTGAATTTCCCCATTCTCACTAGCTGCTGCCTGTCTGTCAGAAAGCTGGTGGTCCACTGACAGATAGAGCCGGGAACAGAGAGCTGGGTTAATTTAGTCCATAGGAGAGCGGGGTTGATGGTGTTAAAAGCCGAACTGAAGTCAACAAATAGTATCCTTCCATAAGTCCCTGGTCTGTCTAGATGTTGAAGTATGTAATGCAGTCCATTACTGACTGCATTATCCACAGACCTGTTTGATCTATAAGCAAATTGAAGGTGATCTAAAAAGGATTCACTGTGATGTCCTTCAGATGGGCCAACACCAGTCTCTCAGTGACTTCATGACCACAGATGTCAGAGCGACTGGTCTGAAGTCATTAAGTCCTTTGATCTTGGGTTTCTTTGGGACGGGGATGACTGTGGAGCATTTGAAGCAGCAGGAAACTTCACACTGCTCCAGTGATCTGTTGAAGATGGGGGCCAGCTGGTCAGCACAGGATTTTAGACAAATGGGTGAAACAGCATCTGGGCCCTGTGCTTTTCTTGTCTTCTGTTTCCAGAAGACCCGGCACACATCATCTTCACAGATCTTAAGTGCATGTTGAGTAGCAGGAGAGGGGAAGAGGGTGGTGGCAGGAGGTGTAAATGTTTGTGTGCTGTGAAAGTCAGAGCGGGTGTGGGGTGTGAGACTGGGCTTTTCAAATCTACAGTAAAACACATTCAGGTCATTAGCCAGATGTTGATTCCCTACATTGTTGGGGGATGATATCTTGTAGTTGGTAAAGCCTTTCAGGCCTCTCCACACTGATGCAGGGTCTATAGAAACTGGAAACTGGTTTTTCAGCTTTTCAGAATAGCTTCTTTTAGCCACTCTAATCTCCTTTGTCAGTCTGTATTTGGCCTGATTGTACAAGATTTTATCCCCACTTCTGTAAGCATCCTCTTTGGCCTGACGAAGCTGCCTGAGTTTTGCTGTAAACCATTGTTTGTCTTTGTTGTATGTTAAATAAGTCCTAGTAGGAATGCACATGTCCTCACAGAAACTGATATATGATGTCACAGTATCTGTGAACTCGTCCAGGTCTGTGGCTGCAGTTTCAAAAACACTCTAATTAGTGCAGCCAAAGCAGACTTGTAGTTCCAGCTCTGCTTCATTGGTCCATCTTTTTAGTCTTTACTACAGGTTTAGCTGATTTTAGTTTCTGCCTGTAGATAGGAAGAAGATAAACCAGACAGTGATCGGAGAGTCCCAAATCTGCTCGAGGGACAGAGTGATATGCATCCTTTATTGTTGTGTAGCAATGATCCAGCTTTCATGTGGATTTTATTCTTAGAATGAGGCATATTGTCATAGATAACAAATTTTAATGTCACATTAGTTTTACATGAAGTGTTGTCAGCGTGCATCTCATATATAAATGCTCCTCTAAACACCAGCCCCAGCAGCATGGGCGATGTCCTAGGGGAATTTAAGAGAAACATCTGAGACAAAGTTGATACTTTAGTGAAGCATAACTGAGAAATCTATTATGTCTCCCAAGCTATGAAAATGCAACTTCTAAACAATACAATTTGCCTCTGGAAGCACTCTTTGAGTATTGACTCACACTTGGCTCAGGCTTTAGAGATCATATTTTTCTGAAACAACATCTGGCCTCAGTGAAATATGCATTGCTGGATCTAAATATGACACTAGCATGGGTGTTTAAGCACCGCCATGGTAAATGTGCCATTACTTTCATTCAGGCTGACTCATGGCCCCCTAGCCTGATATCTGATAGTCATTGAGCGAAACGTAAACATTCAGCCCAGTTCTCAGAGCCGAGCCCCTCACAACAGAGCAACTCGTGTAGGAACCATGAAAATCTTGGACGGCGGTCTGAGAGAATGGGAAAGTAAAAACAGCAACCATAATTGTAGCCCTCCCACAACAGACAAAACCTTATCTTTCATAATGCCACAATACAGCTGTGAACTTTTGTCTAAGCTACAAATAACCAAAAAGGGACATGTTCTGCAAAACCTGGTGGAGGACCAACAACATTTATCATATTTTTATCTTGTTGTATGGGAAATTAAGGGGAAAAGGGAAGTTGCTGAAAGATTTTAGAGCTACGGCACCTTCTTCTCTTCAGCGGCCAAAGTTCTCGACAAACCCACAGCACGATTTGTTGATTTCAACTTAGTGACATATGTGAATTAATGGTCCTCTCCTCCACCCTTTGCATTTCAATATGTTAGCCTCATCTGTTCAGGGTGTACTCCCTCAGATTTGAAGCAGAGTACTCTGGTGACATAATACTCAATTTGAGCCACACCCGAGAAGCTTTTTTTTTCTTCCTTTTACTGTCTCCGGCGCGAGTCAGTGACTTCCATTTGCTCCATATTCCACAGGCTTCACTCCAGCATGATGGTGGCTCTGCCCTCTCTCCAGACACATGTGAAATTCCCAAGGTCGATCTGCATCCAAAACTAATAATGAAACCTCCCTGATTTCTGTCAAACTTTTCCTATGTGGCGTGGCGTGCTGTGAGGTGCCCTCTTGAGTCAGACCGATCTCAGAGAGCCCTAGGAGCTAACTCACCAGGACAGCTCACGCATGAGGAATGCCAGCCACAAATAACAAAACTACTTAGGAAATAATTCACTCATTTAACATTTGACACATTCCACGAATACGGTACACATTGGTGTCCTGTGTTGGGTTTAACTGATTACAAAGTAATTAGTTACTGTAATCTAACGTTTTAAAAGTAGTCAAAAGTAGTGTAATACATTACTTTTTATATTATTGTAATCAGATTACTGTTACTGACTTTCAGATAAGTTAATTACTTTCAAGTACATTACTTGGGTTTCACATATTTCTAAATAATGTTATTAATTTAGAATACATTTAAAACATGAATTATGTTCATATGTACGTCTATATGCATTTCTGTGGCAGCTGTATAAACATTATAATATAGACATTCAACATTGAGCGGAAAAACTCTTCTGGGTCAGTGTTTTAGAAAGTAACTTAAAAGTAAAGTCATAAGTAATGTGAATACTTTTTCTACAACGTTATCAGTAAAATAATCTGATTACATTTTGAGAGACTTAATTTTTAATCTGTAATGAATCACTTTTTTGAGTAACTCACCCAACACTGTTGGTGTCCCATTACTTTTCGTATAGCTTGGGACACCTGGCCAGTTCCACCTCAGAGGTACTGATATTTTCGACTGTAACAATCTAACACTCATAATCTTACAACAATGTCATAATTTTGAAATAATCAATTTAAGTAATTTTCAATGAGCTGTAGTAAAAAAATTAAAATAATTAAAATACCAAAAACGTAATGTTTAGCTGTCATGGCGGGAAAGCAAGTAAATAATCTCATTAAATTTTCTCGAATATTACCTATACTGTAGTTGTCAAGCTCAACCATCAACTCTGTTACCCAAGTTTTTGAAAGACACAATTATCAAACAAAAATGTATCTTTAATTTATGGGAAATATTAGTTTATCAGTAACTACTAACTACCATTTTTTTCCAAACTAGCTAGCACCTACTGAGTGACAACTTAATTATGGCAAAATCTGCAACCCTGTTACGTAAAACTCTTTTACCCATTCTGCAGTAGGATGTTTTTTTAAATATATAAATTATATGTAATTTTGATGTTTATTTAAGGTTTATTGTCTAAATATGTTTAATTTTAATTTATTCTTAATTGCAGAGTTACAGAAATCAAGATTTTAAACTACAGTATATTAAGACCCACATTTAATGTACCACATTTTAGTAACAGGGTTACTGTTTTAACCTAATAGAAAATAAACAGCTCATATACAGCATTTAGTCTGACCTCCTAAGGTTTAAGTTCAACATTTTCTGAAGGTTAAGTACTTCCTTTCCCTAACTATTTGTTGAAAAAGAAAAAAAAAATAATAATTTTGAAGAGTTTCAGGCCCTGTTTTGTAGCCTATTTGTTGAAAGAGCCATATGGTTTGAGACATCAAAGTGTTCAACATTGGGCTTTTGGCATGTGATAAAATGTAAACACTGCAAAGCACATTTGAGATTAGAGGAATATGAACACATAACTTGTCCGTCATTATTGGGCTGATTGATGTGGTGCAGAACTTGATGTAATCTAACACTCAAGCCAAGTGGTTTCCAGCAAACAAAAAAAAGCACACTCTGTTACCATGCTTGAAGAGAACGCAAAGTATTGTTACATCACTTCAATTGACAGTGGCTAGTCAAAGTTTATTTCTCATACATTCATTTTAACCATGCGGTACTTTGTTGTGATGTTGAGAAACAGCTGATTGTCCATTAAATACATGCCATGACACTGTGACAATCCATTCTGATTCATTAGTGGTCAAGACCAATTGACTAATTGAAGACAGACCAAGAGTTCTCTGACTCAAACATAGCCTGTTGATTTAAACCATACACTCTCATCTCAATCGTGAGCCACTTTGGCATCATTGACTGCATCAACACAAGGAAATGTTTCAGTTAGAATATTGAATTTTCTTACAGTAAATAGATGTTTTTAATAAGATGAAATCATTTGGCCTGTGGCTCTTTCTGTCAAGCTATATTACAAACAGTCCCATTAAATTGATGATGCATCATTCAGTGTTAATTCTGTGTATAATGGGAGCAAATATGGGACATGATTAAACTTCACAGGAAAGAAACCCTACTATTTATATACCTAATCTATCGAGTTATTTGATCATTCTGTCTTGGTACTTGTGTACTGACTGATTAATTACTGATGCAAGTCTTTTCCATCTTTGATAGGAATGAATAACCGTCTACATATTGTATGGACATTATACATCTATGAAAATATCTTCATTTGTTCAGCACAAAAAAAGAAAGTCATACAAGTTTGAAATGGCATGAGGGTGAGTAAATGATGGGAGAATTATAATTTTTGGGTGAACAATTCCTTTAACAGTCAATGAAAACATCACTAATTTCAGACCTACTGCAAACAATGCCAGAAATGTCAGATCCAGTCTCTTTACTAGACCTTTTTCTGTTGGAAGATATCCAAATTTACTGTTTCATAACATCACCCAGTGACATTGGAGACCTTAAAATGGAGACAGCTCCTTATCTCTAACTTGTGAAGACAATACAGCACACAACATAAGATTAAACAGAAATATCAAAATGTAGCAAGAGTAAGAAACAATATAGAAAAAGAAAAGTAATAAGTAAAATTGAATATATAAAATTAATATAAAGAAATTAGTAAATACCAGTATACAAGAAAATAAAAAGAATTAAAGAAACAACAAAAATAAAGTATATGATGTATGATTGCTCTCTTGAAGCCACACTCAGGTAGCTTTTAAAACTCAAATTAGATCATTAGATCCATCACTAAGCACCAAGTCTAAAAAGCTACAGAGTACAGAGTGCATTCTTAATGGTCCACTGCCAGCATCATGTCAGACAGCAGAGTAAATGGACTGCAAGTAACTCAAGGATGTGTATTTATGGCCCTCCCTATGACCTCCACCAAACAGAGAGATCAGGGTAAACATATCGCCCTGCCACTGCTAGCCAGTTACTCTGACCCATAATCCATCCATCTCACAAAATATGGAGCCCTAAAGCTGAGCCAACCCACAGAAACGCTGCCCAATGCTCAAACCCAGTGCAGAGCACAGCAAAATAGGGCTGGCACATGGAACGCCTCCCTCACTGTATTTACAAACACAGCTGCTGTCATGGGACTCCTGAGGAGGGTGTGGCAGAGAAAAGAGTGCTTATGGTCATGGCGACTGCACCAAAACAGTGCTTAAAAGTCCAGTGTTGAGAGGGTCAAGCATTTGTGAAGAGTTATGAGCAGAAACGCAGATGGTGCGAAAAGATTATTGGAATAAAAGTTGTGTTTGCATTTTGAGTAGACTTCAGAGCAACTGTGATGGGTTTGGGGGTGTTTAACATTTATTTGCAATGTACTCCAGATGCAGGGGTAAATAGACACATGCCAACATTCTGGGCATACCGTGGGGCCACTGGGAGGGGCCTGTGGAGCTCTGCACACACACACACACACACACACACACACACACCTGATACACACACTCGCAGTCGCAAACATACATGCATACTGATACACACACACTCGCAGTCACACACACACTGATACACACACAGGCACGCCCAGTACCACTAAATAGGCTAGCAGTGTGTCAAAATGGACACAGCTGACCTCACTGGAAGTGTGCGAAGCTCAACAGCTCTGTACAGCATACATATTGGAAACAAACTGCATAATTTTGTGTATACGTGCATGCTTACCCTTATATAACCAATGTGCATGTTTGTGGGTTGTTATGGGTCAAACTTTTCCCTCAGTCTTATAAGTCGAAAAACGGTCAAATCTTGTTTTAAGCACGTGGATAAATACATCTGACATTGTTGCGTATAAAAAAACTATTTTTCATGTTCTATCTAAACTCCCAAAGAGATAAGTTTAACTTGTTGTGGGAGAAGAGAGCGAAAGGTGTGACGTAGTGACGCTCCAGGGCGGCGTTCTCACGTTTCTGAAAAAAGAAAGGGAAAAGAAAAAACGCAAATAGTGCTGTGGTTCTACATCTGGAATACAGACTCGTGCTTTGAGAATCTATAGTGGGATCTCATTGTAAAGCAACCCAGTGTTTTCTTTCTTTTTCAAGGATTTTTCTCCCTCTCTCCTACCTGTAAGTTGGAGCACTACTAAAGTTTTGTTTTTATTTGGGTTCATTGATGGATTATTTGTACGTCATTTCAGGAGATTCAGAGCCACATTTCAGTTTACTATAATTTTCCACCTGGATAATTCTCATCGTCTTTTTGCACATCGTTTGCTGCTTTTTCCACAATTTGTTCCCGAAATTTTTCGTTTTTCTTATGTTATTATTATTTTGTATACAGTTTATTATGTCGTTTATTAAGATGTTATTGCTAATATGACTAGCTTTAAAAGAGCTTTAATATTCTTATTGAAATATTCTGTTTTTTATATTTAAACAAGATTTTCGCGCATTATCAGTTTTCTTTGCTGTGACGTCACAGTCGCTGGCAGAGTTCAGCGCAATAACGGGTCTGAATCAAAACAACTCTGCGTAGGAAAGTTCTTCCCTCCTTTTCTTTTTTTCATTAGGACAACTGACTCGTTTTGTATTATACAAGCATATTGGGTTATAGCTTATGTTGCTCTGATAAACACCGACTGCTTTACAATCGTTGTAATATTCTTAGTGCAACTATTAATGTAATGTATTCACAAACTGATGATTTAAATAAAAATGGAACATTCTGCCGAAATAAGAAACTGAAAGCAAGGAGAACTTGAGTTGAGATAAGTTTGTGCGCAGCGACATCTGGCGGTCAGAGTGTGAATTGTAAACACTGGTCTTTGTGAAGCCACCAGGTGTATGAATGGGCGCAGGAGGAGCCGTGATTACTTTCTCTTTTGTTTCAGGCGGACCCCACCATGCTGGCCATTCTGTTTGGAACGGTAGTCTTGCATCTGACAGATCTTATTATTCTCTTCATTTCCACATGTGCAAATGTAAGTATCATTTTAGGGGCTCCTGTTTTCTCAATTTCTTAATTAGAGTCTTTTGGTAACTGTGTTTGAGCTGGAATTTGTTTCATATGTAATTGTAATCATATGGGTGTGTCTGAAAAAAAAAAAAAAACAGGCCTGGAGAACACACGGAGACAGAAGTTATGACCTCTGGTATGACTGCACACATACCAATGGAGGCTATCGATGCCTTGGGACTGCTGATGCTGGTAAGATAAATTAAACTCTATGAAAATGTAATTTTAATGCATAATCTATTACCGTTAATGATTTTTATTGTATTTTTTATGATTAGTGTCATGAATATTTGGACATTTTGAATATATTTTGGGAAAAATAATAATATTTTTACTTTGACTGTAAAATCAGCCTATCATACTGACCGGGTGTACATCTTCAGTTAAAGTTTATCTGTCAAATTTGCAGCAGCAGCAGCAGTAGGGGAGACCAGGGTCAGTTGTAAAATTTTTCACCTTTTTGGGTAAATCTAAGAATAATCTTATCTATCAATTTTCTGGCACAAAAGAGGTACATTTGTCTATTAAATAAATATTTCCACGATGTAAAGATCTAAATAATTCGAAATAAAAGGAAGCAAGAGAAATGTTACAAATAACACCGGGCGTGATTTTGTGCATTAATGTTGTGCATGATTTTCATGAAAAACACCTGTAATTTTTTTTTTTATATGCTTGGGTTGGCAAAAAGGATAAACAAGAGATTAAACAATTGCTGAGAATAGGAATGAATTGCTTTGTCCAACATGAAAACAACATAAAATGGAGAGAGTATAACAGTTTAATGATTCAATAAAATATTTGTGATATATAATCATTGCACTGCCATTAGTGTATCCTTTGTGTGCCCATTGTTTGCAACACCAACACTGCTCACAGGAGTTGCTCACATTGAACACAATCCAGAATAGCAAATTTTGTGTGTGTGTACATATATATACAGTTGTGCTCAAAAGTTTGCATACCCTGGCAGAAATTGTGAAATTTTGGCATTGATTTTGAAAATATGACTGTTCATGCAAAAAAAACAAACTGTCTTTTATTTAAGGATAGTGATCATATGAAGTCATTTATCATCACATATTTGTTTGGCTCCTTTTTAAATCATAATGATAACAGAAATCACCCAAATGGCCCTGATCAAAAGTTTACATACCCTTGAATGTTTGGCCTTGTTACAGACACACAAGGTGACACACACAGGTTTAAATGGCAATTAAAGGTTAATTTCTCACACCTGTGGCTTTTAAAATTGCAATTAGTGTCTTTGTATAAATAGTCAATGTGTTTGTTAGCTCTCACGTGGATGCACTGAGCAGGCTAGATACTGAGCCATGGGGAGCAGAAAAGAACTGTCAAAAGACCTGCGTAACAAGGTAATGGAACTTTATAAAGATGGAAAAGGATATAAAAAGATATCCAAAGCCTTGAAAATGCCAGTCAGTACTGTTCAATCACTTATTAAGAAGTGGAAAATTCAGGGATCTCTTGATACCAAGCCAAGGTCAGGTAGACCAAGAAAGATTTCAGCCACAACTTCCAGAAGAATTGTTCAGGATACAAAGAAAAACCCACAGGTAACCCCAGGAGAAATACAGGCTGCTCTGGAAAAAGACGGTGTGGCTGTTTCAAAGAGCACAATACTTGTTGACCCCTCTCCAAACATAGCGCTTATGTTTGTGACCATAAAGCTCTATTTTGGTCTCGTCACTCCAAATTACAATGTGCCAGAAGCTGTGAGGCGTGTCAAGTTGTTGTCGAGCATATTGTAACCGGGCTTTTTTGTGGCATTGGCTTCTTTCTGGCAACTCGACCATGCAGCTCATTTTTGTTCAAGTATCGTCGTATTGTGCTCCTTGAAACAATCACACCGTCTTTTTCCAGAGCAGCCTGTATTTCTCCTGAGGTTACCTGTGGGTTTTTCTTTGTTTCCCGAACAATTCTTCTGGTAGTTGTGGCGGAAATCTTTCTTGGTCTACTTGACCTTGGCTTGGCATCAAGAGATCCCCGAATTTTCCACTTCATTTTCAAGGCTTTGGATATCTTTTTATATCCTTTTCCATCTTTATAAAGTTCCATTACCTTGTTACGCAGGTCTTTTGACAGTTCTTTTCTGCTCACCATGGCTCAGTATCTAGCCTGCTCAGTGCATCCACGTGAGAGCTAACAAACTCATTGACAATTTATACACAGACACTAATTGCAATTTAAAAAGCCACAGGTGTGGAAAATTAACCTTTAATTGCCATTTAAACCTGTGTGTGTCACCTTGTGTGTCTGTAACAAGGCCAAACATTCAAGGGTATGTAAACTTTTGATCAGGGCCACTTGGGTGATTTCTGTTATCATTATGATTTAAAAAGGAGCCAAACAACTATGTGATGATAAATGGCTTCGTATGATCACTATCCTTAAATAAAAGACAGTTTTTTTTGCATGATCAGTCATATTTTCAAAATCAATGCCAAAATTTCACAATTTCTGCCAGGGTATGCAAACTTTTGAGCACAACTGTGTATATATATATATATATATATATATATATATATATATATATATATATATATATATATATATATATATACACAAAAATCAGCCACAACATTAAAACCACCAGCCTAATATTGTGTAGGTCCCCCTCGTGCTGCCAAAACAGCGCCAACCCACATCTCAGAATAGCATTCTGAGATGCTATTTTTCTCACCACAGCTGTACAGTGTGGTTATCTGAGTTACCGTAGACTTTGTCAGTTCAAACCAGTCTGGCCATTTTCTGTTGACCTCTCCCATCAACAAGGCATTTCTGTCCACAGAACTGCTGCTCACTAGATGTTTTTTGTTTTTGGCATCATGCTGAGTAAATTCTACAGATTGTTGTGTATGAAAATCCCAGGAGATCAACAGTTAAAGAAATACTCAAACCAGCCCATCTGGCACCAACAATCATCAATGCGATTATCTAATCATTCAATCATGTGGCAGCAGTGCTGTGCATAAAATCATGCAGATACGGGTCAGGAGCTTCAGCTAATGTTCACATCAACCGTCAGAATGGTGAAAAAATGTGATCTCAGTGATTTGGACCTTGGCATGACTGTTGGTGCCAGACAGGCTGGTTTGAGTATTTCTGTAACTGCTGATCTTCTGGGATTTTCACAGACAACAGTCTCTAGAATTTACTCAGAATGGTGCCAAAAACAAAAAACATCCAGAGAGCGGCAGTTCTGTGGATGGAAATGCCTTGTTGATGAGAGAGGTCAACAGAGAATGGCGAGACTGGATCAAACTGACAAAGTCTACAGTAACTCAGATAACTGCTCTGTACAATTGTGGTGAGAAGAATATAATCTCAGAATGCTATTCTGAGATGCGGGTTGGCGCTGTTTTGGCGGCACGAAGGGGACCTACACAATATTAGGCAGGTGGTTTTAATGTTGTGGCTGATCGGTGTGTGTGTGCGTGTGTGTGTGTGTGTGTGTGTGTATATATATATATATATATATATATATATATATATATATATATATATATATATATATATTAGTAATTAAAGGTCGAATGATAGTGGATTTTGCTGTTACAATAACTAATGTGGTGGAAAAAAATCTATGTATTAAACGTTAACACAGTTTGACAAAATGAGTATAATCTCATATGCCTGTTTGTTGTGCAACCAAAATCCCAATAATAACCAGAAAAAAATTAAGATTTGGTGCATAGCATGAGACTTTAAATTATAAACAAGCCCAAATTACACTGGAGACTCTTATTTTGAAATTCATGTGCTTTCAGCACACACAAACAGATAAGGGAAACAAAACATGTACTCTACCAATCATATACAATGCATTACAACAGAAACACTATAAAGTCAAATTTGTCAAATGGGCTAATAAATACTGAATGAGCAGTATTTAATATACAGTAGATCATCATTCATCAATAGTAGATCATCAGCCATCTATAGTCAGTTGTCATTTTGTGTCAAGTGACTTTTTAAAATGTTTAGCATTAATAGTCACGAATTAGTCCATAAACAGTGATGGTGACAGAGTCTTGGCTCTGTTACAATGCTCTATATGTAAATATTCACCAAATTAAGCCTTTTGTACCCTATGGGTTTTTGCCTCAGAGGAACACTGAGGAATTAAAAAGAAAAAACTGTAACTACAGGCGTCATTTTTGCAGATAACCGATTTTAGTTCCAAAAAGCAATTATTGGCACTGATTAATCAGTAAAACCGATATTTCGGTCGACCTCTTATAGTAAGGCTTAATCAGCATTTATTTAGATTCACTTTAACTAAAATAGACAATTTATGGAATCTCTTTTATAAATTTTGTCATTGCAGGTTTTAACACATGAATGGGTTGGTTGTAACGCTGTTAAAGTTGACCCCACCCTATCTGCCATGATGAAATTGTTAGCTACATGCTTCAGCACTGACACGTCAATCAAGCTAATTGATCGCCAACTAGACAGTGATAAAAACAAGACTATTTTTTGTTTCATTTGCCTAAAAAGTGACGACACAATCACAAATGTTTTAGATTGCAATAAATTGCATAAAAGTAGCTGTAAATAGGTAGAAAAGGAGTAATATTAACAAAAGTATTAGAATTTAAGTATAAGATGTCAAATGTTTATCTGTCTCTGTTTCTGTGTCTGTCAGATTGGCTGCAAGCAGTGCAGGCTCTCATGGTCCTTGCCACCATCTTCTGCCTCATCTCCTTCATCTTCTTCCTCTGCCAACTCTTCACCCTTGTAAAGGGAGGTCGCTTCTTTTTCACGGCTGCCTTCCAGGTCCTCGCCAGTGAGTGTTGCTTTGGCTGATCCATTAGATCCCATCTCACCAGTTTCCTCTGAAAAAGGTTACATGTTTTAATTAATTCCCTTTCTCTCTCTCTCTCTCTCTCTCTCTCTCTCTCTCTCTCTTTCTCTTTCTTTCTGTCTCCTGCAGGTCTGTTTGTGATGAGCGGGGCCATCATCTACACGGTGATGAGTCCAGGGTGGAAAAATGAAAGTGAAACTTATGGATACGCCTTCGTGCTGGCCTGGCTGGCCTTTCCTCTGACACTCATCAGTGGCTTCATTTACATTATCCTGAGGAAGAAAGAATGAAAGTATATCCTTCAGGGATTTTTCTGGAATTGAGAACGTTAACTCAGCCTACAGACTCAGACCAAATGGCCATCTCCTCCAGGCCTGACTATTTAGACCAATGTGATCAAAGAAAGTGAGAATTCATGAAGACTCAGTACAGCGAAGACAGTGTGCATGACACTAATGGGTGTCTTTGGCTGGTGAGCCTATTTATATCACTTTTACATAGCTTTTTTTTTTTTTTTTTGTAAATAGTAATGCTATGACATGTCAATACAGGCCCTGACTTTTTAAGATTTTACTGAAGGTGGAGAGATATAGGAAACATATCAATCTTTTATTTTATTTTATTTTTATTGTATCATAACCCTTTACAGTTATCACATTTTTTAAAATGTCATAATATAGTGTATTCTCAAAGGGAACTTGTTGATGTTGACTTGAAATGTTTTCTTATAGCCATATAATTAAACAAAGAGTTTTGTTGTGTTGCCTTTGAATTCATGTAAATGGTGCTATGTATTTACCATCACTGAATTTCATTGCTAGAAATACCTATAGGCTCAAATTCTGTGTAAAAACATTTTACAGTGTGTATTTTACCTGTGATTATATTACTTTATGGGACATACTTTTTCTGTATTATTGTTTGTTTGAAGAAAAACTAAATATATTATTTTTTTCGTTGTGTCAATTTCAATACTTAATAGGAACACTAAAGCAAGTATGCAATGTACACAGAATTACTAGTAAGTAGTCACTTTGTAATTCAAACTTTTCTGTTATTTTGAAGTGGTAGATTATTATTCTTGTTTTGGTTTCCAGTCAGAGATGATCTAAAAAGTGAAGCAACACCCTCCCAAAAGAAACAGGGAGTGAAGTCATTGTACTGGCTTTCTGTGAGTGGAGGAGAAACACAGATGTGACTAAGAGATGACTTTTCATGTATGACCTGCGAGTCATCTCTGAGGATCCTTAGAGCAATACAAATCAGAAAAGTCAAAAAGAAAGCTAACAAGTAATGCTGAGTCAGTGTTTATAATTAGAATAAAAGCTCTCTGCCTAAAGGTTTTTAAACCAAAATGCCTAAAAAACTAGAACGTATAATTATTTGTAACAATAAAATGTTTCAGTCTAAAAGAAAAACTAAACTACATTGTGAAATCTAAGAATTTCAGCAGAAAACATCTGCATGAAACCCTGTTTTTGAAAGTACTTGAAAATAGCTTCATTTTCATGGTTTGTAAAAACATGCATCCAGGACCCATTGTTGAACTTGAAATAACTCTGAAATGATGTTTGTTGTGATTAATGATTCATTTTAACCATTGTTGAAATAATGGTGGTCCACACCTATTACTAATCTAGCTTTCAAACAAATTCCATTTTTTTAATTTTTTTTTTACTACTTTCCAGATTCATTTTCATGTAAAAACTACAGCTTCCACACAATAACATTCAAAAAGCACAAATAACATTCTAACAGTCAGTATAAGATTAACATAACATTCTGTTAACATTTAAACCTTTTGATAAAATGATTTAAGATGAATATCTGTCTGAAGAACAGTGCATGTGGAGAAAAGGTAAATTAATAAAATGGTAGCAGAAAAAAGAAAAGCAGCTGCCAGTTTGAACTAGAATAAATACATTACTAATAATGTAATAAAACATAAAATATTGCATAGTGCTAAGTAGGTTTAATGCCACTATTGCTTATTTAAGAGTTTTTCTTCAACACTGGGCGCTATCATGTTCCAGGTGTTTATTTTATTTTATTTTTTTTATCAAATCTAACAAATTTAGATTTTTTTATTTTTTATTTGTTTTTATATTGCCAATGATGGTCACATTCACTGACTTGGAAACTTTTTACCATGCCTTTATAATTTTTTTTTTTTTTTTTTTTTTTTTTAACTACTGCTACATAGGCTACTTTATTCTACATTTTTGTTTTAGCCTCATCCCAGACCTAGTTTTTCAATGAATTCTATAAATGTTAAAACAATTATGGCTGTCACATGTGTGGCATCATTTCCACCACACCAAACAATTCTGACTACACTCAAATTTACACAATCCAATTTAATAACAAAATTCCATCAAATTTAATTGAATAATCTTTAATAAAATAAAATATAAAACCTAAATATTTTAAGTTTTATGAATTTTATTTAGTTAAACATTACACAATTCAATTTGATGACATTTTATGAAAATAAAAAATATGTTATTGTTTTTAGTTATAATTTTTTTACTTCATAAATTAGTGTAGGCCTGTTTATTAACTAGAACAGTTTGACCAAAGTATCAGTGAAGAGCGTTTGCGAGATAGCCTAAGACCTGACAGCAAAATATGTTTAAAAAAGAAACGAAATCAATGCAAGTATCACTTGTAAGCAGAATATTTAGGTGTAATTTACAACTAAGCTATAATTTTGCCTATTTATGCAAAACGTGTAAAATTGTTTTAAATGTGTGTATTTTTGTTACATAAAAAGGTTAGCAATGAAATTAGCCTTAGCCAAGAGTCAACAAAGGAGTCGGCCATTTTCAAAACGTTAATGTAATTTTCCTCAGCGTCATTTCCAACACGGAATTCCATTAAAGAATTTGTGATGTGCTGGAAATGACACTGTTGTGGGAATTTTCATGACTTTTAGAAGAAAAAAAATGTCATAGGCTAAATCTCTTGTGATGCAAGCATGTACATACATTGTTAGTAGACAGCGAGAAGCTGAACAATGTTTTAACGAGACGTTTCTTTCTATAAGTCCACGGTGTTAAAAGTGGCTGAAGTTAAAGAAACACCCTTAAATGAAACGCTGGCCATATCCTTCACATGCTCAGCTGTTTTAGATTTCACCACTAGATGGCGCTAGACACTCGCTTGAAAGCCTGATGGTTGTCCACGTGTTAAACCTACAGCACACAACATTAAATGAGAAATTCAGTTCGTCTCGTCACCTTAGCAAATGTTGTCATCAGGTAATAATGAAATAATTTAACCCGTTAAATTAAACCAGCTTCAACAATATTAATTTTAGTTTAACAAAACTTAAGTTATTTAAACTTTAGGGAATTTTTGAATGAGACACTAATCCTCTTTCAGAATTATATTATATGTTCAAAAGCCAACATCATGTGCCTGCTGGATTATTTGAAGTGGCCTGTCTATGCCTTTGATCTATTGGATTATCTCAAATCCCTCATGATAGGCTGTACTGGAAACTCCAGTGGTGTCTAAATGTAATTTGCATTCACTCAACTAAACATGAAGATCTGGAAATATTGTAAACATTTTTGAAGAATGTCAACAGTTGTAGTTTAACACTGATATCACCTCAACAGCTGGAATTCACACAGTCTGAACCATTGTTTAAGTGTCAGCCAACAAATTGATGGGGTTTCAGTTGCCTCGTAATTGCCTGAAACATTTGGCCACCACTGTATCTCTTTCCAAATCCCTTAATTATTTAAATAAACATGACTAAATGAACATGTTATTTCTTGTCAGTCCTAATGATAAACATCTATACATGTATCGGCCCACACAAAAACCTGCCTGTGTGACATAATCTTCTACAAGTGTTCATAATGTTTATATCAACCCTCCACTATTCAAACACCTCTCAGACTTGATTCAATACGTTCTAACAGCATAATTTGTTTTACACGCTTGTCTATTCCTTAACCAAACAAGTACCATCAGAAGTTCTTAACCAAGGCAGAGAATGCTGATAACATATTGATAATGTCTGGAAAACTCTGCTGCATTTCAAACGTGGTTATTCTTAGAGGTTATTTATCACCCACCGGGTCATGAGAGTTGAACAGTATTTACTACAGGACAATGAGAATTTAATTAGGGAATCAGTGGGGTGTATTTGAGGGGTTAAAAATGAAGAGGACTTTGGTTTTGTTCAGAATAGAATACTAACATGCTATTCTTACTAGATCTGATGTATCAGTATGTAAGCAGATTTTCCGTATTCATATACATACAGATTTGACAGTGAAATCGGAGACAAAGGTTGACTTTTCTTTAACTGAAATCGGCCTGTGCTTACCGAAATTAGAAATACTTACCCCAGTGGCCAAAGCGGTAACTGTTGTTGGGTGTACGGGCACCTGTGAGCTCCATTTTCCAGGTGTAATGTCCAGGGAGGGGCGCTAAAAGCGAGTTGTGAAGCATGATGTTTTCAGCTGTATAGGCTGTAATACAGGGAAGAGGAATGCATATTTTATAAACTCTACCCCCAACCCAAACCCAAAACCTAAACCTAACCATTAGTGGAGTAAGAATTTAATGTTAGAGGGAAAAATGCAACCTCTGAATCGTGCTCATCACTGATTATGCAAACGTGATTACTTCCTGGTTACAATGTAGCATTTTAACAATATATATATATATATTTATATATTTTTTTACAGAATTTACTAATCTTTGTTAATGTTGGTTAATAAAAATACAGTTGTTCATTGGTTAGTTCATGTTAGTTGGTGCATTAACTGATTTTAAAACGTTATTAGTATTTGTTGAAATTAACATTAACTAAGACTAATAAAGGGTGAAAAAGCTTTGTTAATTGTTAGTTCATAACTAATTTTAACAAATGGAACCTTATTGTAAAGTGTAACCAAATTTTTATTAAAAATGCAAAATATTATTTTTTATTTCTAAGATAACTGGATGTAACTCACATGCAATGTGATGAGGTCATGCGAGAACAATGTAGTAAACTAAAGCTTACTAAACTTACTAAAGTATGTAGTAAGCAAGTATTCCATTCCAAATATTTCCATAGTCTTGATTTTTTTTACTACAACTGTTCCTCGCTCTCTTATTGGTCAGGACGGTAATGAGAGCATGAGATTTTTAAAGGTTAGTTCACCCAAAAAAACAAACAAAAGGAGATTTTAGCCAGAATGTTATGAACTGACAGCCTCAGTCATCATTCACTTTCAAAGTATGGAAAAGAGCAGAATCTTTCTTAAAATGTTCTCCTCTTGTGTTCCATGGAAGAAAGTAAGTCATAACATGTCTGGAACAACTTGAGGGTGATTAAACAATGACAGAATTTTTAGTTTAACAACTTGAAGTCACATGCACTTTTCATCATCCTGACAGAATTGAAGAGGAATGGGGCCCAGAAGGACCCAGTTTGTTCTTTCTTCTTTCTTCTCCTGTGGATCCACCTCTTTGATCCACATTGGCCCACATCAGCTGAAGGGAACCTGAAAAGAGCATCTCCGGTCAGCCGGGGAGCCCTCCCCTCACCGCCCCTCTTTCAGTGTATCGCCTTTTCATCCTAGGCGTCAGTCTCCTGGAACAAAAGCACTCCATTTAGATCTTGGTAAATGATATAGAAAATGGGGAAACTGAGTATATTCAGGCCTGATTTCATCACACCCATAAGTCTCAGACAAATCAAAGCCCAGCCCCCATCCAGACCCTCCCCTCACGCTTTGTCTTGATAATACACATTAGGGTGCGGCTGGCTGGTCGCTTTGACGGCTGCTGCAACAAGAGTCGCGCGGCACTGCAGATGCACAACCCGGAGACGCCTTTGAACTCTGACCCCACCACTTAAACCACCACTGGTGTGAGCAGAGGAACTCCTGAACACCCAGGAATCTCTCTGATTGACTTTCAGCCTCTACAAGGCACTGAGACACGAATGTCCAAAGATGGTGAGGAAAGAAAAGGGATGCAAAACTTATTGCTTTTATTATTAATTTTGTGTCTTCTTTCTAGACAATTGAGGAAAAAAAGGATGCTATAACCCTTTTAAGAGCCCACACGTTGGTACCAACAGTGGGACAATAACACTGCTACCGGTGAGGAATGCATTTCATTAGGAGCGTGGAGAAGAGGCTTTTTCAAAGCCACTAAATAACCCATCTTGCAGACCCTCACGTTCTTTTCTTCTCTGTGACCTCTTCACCTTCCGATTCAGTTTGTATGATAGGCCAAGCTGAATGGGGACAAAGCATTCCTCTGCAGTCAGCTAAATTGAGTGATCTGGGGAATTTTTCTTGCAACCGTATTCTTTAGCTTTATGACTTTCAAAAGCTTAGAGAAGCTTCCTGTTCTACAGGTACTACCACAGACTCATCTTTGAAAATAATGGAAAAAAATTGCCTAATTAACTGCTGTTTTTGAGCTCCAAAAAAATGCTTAGGCATACTGTCCAATATACCAACTCAATGTACTGTACATGACCAGTCAAAGTTGGGAACACATTTTCATTCTTTATTATTGCTATTTTGCATATTTTAGAACAGGGGTTGGGAATCTTTTTTCACTAAGGAGCCAATTTTTTGTTATTTTTGGTTGATTAATTTTTTTCGAAAGAGCCATAGCACAAACTAATAATTTACTATTTTCAAAAAAACAAAAAGAAAACAAATATACAACAATTAATAGGTAACATGTTGTAATATGGAATTGAGTACACGTGTTTGTGCGGGTCTCCATAAAATGATTTAATTTGACAATTGTTCATGAAAAAGTTAACTTCCCTTTTGCGCGGGGCGATATGTAAAACAACATTTGAAGTATAATCGCCTTAAAAAATATTGCGATATCCGATTATATCGTTAACCCCCCTGCCGAGGGTAAGTTAATATTTTGCTTAAAAAATAAATTTATTGAAAAACAAAAAACTTAAAAGACATTTCTTTTTTTTTCCTCTCCCCTTTTCTCCCCAATTTGGAATTCCCAATGCGCTCTAAGTGTTTGTGGTGGCGTAGCGACACCTCAATCTGGGTGGTGGAGGATGAATCTCAGTTGCGTCTGTGACCGTCAATCCACGCATCTTATCACGTGACTTGTTGAGCACGTTACCGCGGAGACATAGTGCACGTGGAGGCTTCACGCTGTTCTCCGCGGCATCAACGCAAAATTCACCACGCGCCCCACTGAGAGCAAGAACCACATTATAGCGACCACGAGGAGGTTACCCCATGTGACTCTACCCTCCCAAGCAACCAGGCCAATTTGGTTGCTTAGGAGACCAGGCTGGAGTCACTCAGCACACCCTGGATTCAAACTCGTGACTCCAAGGGTGGTAGTCAGCGTCTTTACTCACTGAGCTACCCAGGCCCCCAAACAAAAGACATTTCTAAATTCAAATTTCACTTTAAACAAAATGAAAAAAGCAATTAAAATAATGAAGTGATCAAAAATCTTATATATAACCATCTCCCCAAATCCAAACATTTACCCTCTTCAACGGCCCCATTTGCCATCACACAAGTATCCCTCAATGACAACAAGTTAAAAATTACTAATAGCCAACAAATTAAGAAGTAAAGACAATTATAAATGTAAAGATAATAATAATAATAATAATAATAATAATAATAAATAAGCCTAATAAATTCCCATGTGTTCCCAAGAAAATGCTTCCAAATGTGTGTTCTTATCAAATGTGTTTGTCTTGTGCTTTGGTAATACAGTTTATGCTGCCTAAAGAAAAGAAAATAGAACAAAATTTTAGGTTCAAGGTGTCTTGTATCATTTTATGATTTAATCACTTTTGTCTTTCTTTTATCCAAAGTGAATTACAGTGCCCTGATTACAGGGCCAATCCCCCTGGAGCAACCTAGAGTTAAGTGCCTTGCTCAAGGACACAATGGTGGTGGCTGTGGGGATTGAACCAACAACCTTCCACTTACCAGTTCAGTGGTTACACCACCACCACCACCACCACACACACGCACGCACGCACGCACGCACGCACGCACGCACGCACGCACGCACGCACGCACGCACGCACGCACGCACGCACGCACGCACACACACACACACACACACACACAGAGTATGTGTGTGTGTGTTACTTAACCTGCAGAGTTGCGTTCACAATGTGTAAGAGCAAACTGCTCCTTGGAAATAAAGTGAAACTCACAGCACCTGCTGAGATGATCGGAGATCATTTACAGCATTTTCACAGATGACATTATTCTTGCAAACAGTTTTCAGATGAATGAAACAGAGAAAAGATAGTGATAACTCTTTACATGTGCGTGTTCCACGAGACAGGGTCCCACTGTATGGAGTTAGAATTGTTTCTTTTTCAGAGACAAATAGAAAGAGATTCACAAATAGAAAGTTGGTTCACAAATAAATTGAATGAGATCCACAAATAAATGTAAGGAGTTTCACAAAAATAAAATGAGATTTGCAAATAAAACAATTGTTTACAAATATATTTTTTAACTCACAAACACAACTCTGTCCAGCATTCATTTGTGAATCATGCGCATTTCTTTGTGGATCGCTTGCTGTGCATTTGTGGTTGGCAGCTCACATTTGTGAATTCTGAAACATTTCTTGCACAAGAGCTGCGGGCAATCCACAAATAGGTGGACTCCACCCATCGTCTACTCAAGCCAATCAGATAACGGATATGAATCGTAGCAATGTTCTATCTTCAACCAATCATGCTTCATTTTACTATCAGAGCAGGACCAGAGTCACAGCACTCTCATGAGCATGGAATCAAGCACATACAAATAAGCTCCAAGGCCGCAAACTTTTTTGTTTTGTTTTTTTTATCCCCAATTTGGCATGCCTAATACCCACTGCTTACTAGGTCCTCGTGGTGGCACGGTTACTCACTTCAGTCTGGGTGGCGGAGGAGTAGTCTCAGTTGCCTCCGCTTCTGAGATAGTCAGTCCACGCATCTTATAACGTGGCTCGCTGTGCATGACACCGCGGAGACTCATAGCATGTAGAGGCTCATGCTATTCTCCGCGATCCACACACAACTTACCACGCGCTCCACTGAGAGCGAGAACCACTAATCGCGACCACGAGGAGGTTACCCCGTGTGACTCTACCCTCCCTAGCAAACGGGCCAATTTGGTTGCTTAGGAGACCTGGCTGGAGTCACTCAGCACACCCTGGATTTGAATTTGCGACTCCAGGGGTGGTAGTCAGCGTCAATACTCGCTGAGCTACCCAGGCCCCACCAAGGCTGCAAACTTTTAAAGAAACAGACGCCATCAGAGGAATACTGTGACTTAAGGTTTGTATTGTTTTCTCTATTTTCACAGTTATAAACAAGTGTAGTGTCTTGTTAAATGCCGACAGCTGAAAATTGCCCATTTGCAGAGTGTCCTGATCATTAGCTTTATAGCTAACCTGGCTGATTGTATGAATGTGCTATTTTAATTTTAACCAAGTTTCTTAACTGAAACTCCTAGCTACATAATGGAAAATGTATGTACTGTATGTGTTGTCAAAACCTTTACTCTTAATGTTACATGGCAAATTTAAACAGACACACTGCTAGAAACTACAAAAGATCAGTAATACAGATAGTGTCTTTATAAAACATTAATCATATTAGATGATCTTAGGAGCACAAACCATAAATAAATACCCTATATTACACAGTGTACAAGATCTGCTATGCCAATCATTTGGTTTCACATTATGTTAATGTATTTAATAAAAGCAGTTGTAAGATAATATTTGATAGAATTTTGCATTTTAGCACATTTGTGTGCATGTTTTAGGAGGTACTATTACGGGGTCCCTTTCTAAAATACAGCATCATGTTCTGACAGTGATAATTGACTCATTGGTTATTGCAATCTTTTTCAGATGTTTCCCCTGTGTACTGCCCATCAACTTTGAGCACTTGACTCACCTGCTCCAATACAGGACACCTTTTAAAATGTGTTGTAATATGAGATTCTTTATTTTTCTGTTATGTCAGATTTTTTTTAAATTTCTCTGCCATATGTAAACGCCGTCCTTGTTGCTAGGCTATTCTGGGAGGTTGCTATGCAGTTGCTTTTGTCTTCTGGGTGGTTTCCAGGGTGTTGCTATGTGGTGACTAAGGTGTTCTAAGTTTTTGTATTTTTTATTTTACTGTGCTGCGATGTGGTTGTAAGGGTTTTGTGGGTGGTTGCTAGCGTGTTTTGGGTGGCTGCCAGGGTGTTGCTATATGGTTGCTAAAGTGTTTGAGTGTTTTTTTTTTACTCTGTTATTATGTGGTTGCTAGTGTATTCTGGGTTGTTGCTATGGTTGCCTAGGTGTTCTGAATGTTTTTTTACTGTGTTGCTACAGTTGAAGTCAAAAGTTTACATACCTCTTAGCCAATTAAATTTAAACAAATTTTTTCACAATTCCTGACATTTAATCGTAGAAAACATTCCCTGTCTTAGTTCAGTTAGGATCACTACTTTATTTTAAGAATGTGAAATGTCAGAATAATAGTAGAGAGAATTATTTATTTCAGCTTTTATTTCTTTCATCACATTCCAGTGGGTCAGATGTTTACATACACTTTGTTAGTATTTGGTAGCATTGCCTTTAAATTGTTTAACTTGGGTCAAACGTTTTGGGTAGCCTTCCACAAGCTTCTCACAATAAGTTGCTGGAATTTTGGTCCATTCCTCCAGACAGAACTGGTGTAACTGAGTCAGATTTGAAGGCCTCCTTGCTCTCACACGCTTTTTCAGATCTGTCCACAGATTTTCTATTGGATTAAGGTCAGGGCTTTGTGGTGGCCACTCCAATACCTTGACTTTGTTGTCCTTAAGCCATTTTGCCACAACTTTGGAGGTTTGCTTGGAGTCATTGTCCATTGGGAGACCCATGATGCTGCCACCCCCATGCTTCACGGTTGGAATGGTGTTCTTCAGCTCACAAGCCTCACCCTTCTCCTTATGAATGTCATTATGGCCATTTTGTTTCATCAGACTATAGGAAATTTCTCCAAAAAGTAAGATCTTTGTCTCCATGTGCACTTTCAAACTGTAGTCTGGCTTTTTTATGGTGGTTTTGGAGCAGTGGCTTCTTCCTTGCTGAGCAGCCTTTCAGTTTATGTCGATATATGACTCGTTTTACTGTGGATATAGATACTTGTCTACCTGTTTCCTCCAGCATCTTCACAAGGTCCTTTGCTGTTGTTCTGGGATTGATTTGCACTTTTCGCACCAAACTACGTTCATCTCTAGGAGACAGAATGCGTCTCCTTCCTGAGCGGTCACATGGTGTTTATATTTGCGTACTATTGTTTGTACAGATGAACATGGTACCTTCAGGCATTTGGAAATTGCTCCTAAGGATGAACCAGACTTGTGGAGGTCCACAATTTTTGAGGTCTTGGCTGATTTCTTTTGATTTTCCCATGAAGTCAAGCAAAGAGGCACTGAGTTTGAAGGTAGGCCTTAAAATACATCAACGGGTACACCTCCAGTTCAGTACACCTCCTATCAGAAACTAATTGGCTAATTGTCTAATTGACATAATTTTCTGGAATTTTACAGTTAACTTAGAGTATATAAACTTCTGACCCACTGGAATTGTGATATTGTCAATTAAAAGTGAAACAATCTGTCTGTAAACAATTGTTGGAAATGTTACTTGTGTCATGCACAAAGTAGATGTCCCAAACGACTTGCCAAAACTATAGTTTGCTAATATTAAGTGTTTAAAATGAGTTTTAATGACTTCAACCTAAGTGTATGTAAACTTCTGACTTCAAATGTATGTTGTTGCTAGGGTATTTTGGGTGGTTTCTATGCGGCTGCGAAGGTGTTCTGATTGTTTTTTACTTCATTCCTGTGTTTTTGCTGGGGTATTTTGCTTTGTTGCAATGCAGTTGCTAAGGTGTTCTGGATGTGCATAGGCTCTATAATATTGTGGTTTTAAAATATTGCTCAGGTTCCTTTTACAATGTAGATCTATGGGATTTGTATATCGTAAATCTGTTTACTGAGAAAAGTATTCACATCTTTTGTCAAAAAACAAAAACAAAACATGTTAAATTGAGCTATCATTCATGTATGTAGCAAAAAATTAATTATGTGTCAAAGTTTAATACTCATGGTGAGGGGTTTATAAAAGGGGTAAAAACCAAACTATTTGTTCCCTCGTCAGATTCCAATAGAATGGACCCTTTTGAAGGTCTGAGCGCTGAACCAAAACCACTTATTATTAATTTACACTTTACAAATTGATTCCGTTATTCATTTTATCTGACTCCAATTTTATATTAATCTGACTCCAATTTAAGTTGACCTCTAATTTAGATTAGAGCTCTAATTAACTTCTGATCATTCTTTGAATTTGATCTTTTTAAGTTATTGATTACTCTGAATCATCTTAATTTTCATTTGTCCTTTCGATCAATACTTGAATGTCGATTAGAGTCTCACGCCAGCCCTTATTTCAATTACGAGGATCTCACGTCACAAGTGAGCCAGTTCAGTTCATAGTCAGAGGTTGCAGGGTAATCTAAATATCACCTGATTTGGCTTCTCTCATAATCAGATGATACCATCACTTAGACATGTACACACAACTTGCTATGATGGACGATAAGCAGTGACTGAAGTCTTACATGGATTCTCCTATCATTAAGCTTCAGTAATGGTCTTATCCTGGTCTCATACTTGCGGTAACAAACAGTATCTTAACACAATCTACCGGTCACAAATAATTTCGGAAGGATTCAGAATAAATCAAATAATAACAATTTATTTGCCAGGTAGGATATAAAACATTGTTACAATAATTCAATCAAACCCAATTTCACATATGATCAGAATAAACAAACATTCCTAAAAATAAGATATAAGTCAGAGAAACATACTTGGCAAATAGAACTACATACAGCGACAGTATGGGAGATCTGAATACGGACTCCCAGAGCTTCTTGCCAACTTTCCTTAAATACCCAGACAGATTAAACATTGTGTACCAAATGGTATTATCCTTTGAACAATGAGAATTTGGGGGTGAACATGTTCTTGACTTCCTGGGGTTTAATCATGTTAACATACAGGAGATCATTTAAATTGTAGGTCAAGGAGGGAGATAGACCTCCAGAACCTTGTCACCATTAGTTTTATCAACGTGGGAAAGAGACCATTATACCAGTCACACAGAGACCTCTTAAATGATATCAAACACATACAGTTGCTTTCTTTGTTTTCATGGTATTTGTTATATTTTTACATATAAATCTTTTGTCTTTGTATTGGTCCTGAGCTGTTGAAGGGGAGAAGGGAGAGAGAAGAGGGGGCAGCAAGGTGATTTGCAATTTATTACACTGTGGTGATATTCAGGTGAAGATTTCAGCTTTGTAAAACAATGCAAAGGCGATTTGCAATTTATCAAACATGGTGATATTCAGGTGTAGATTTCAGCTTTTGTGAGAGAGTTCTATGACGTTGATTCTCGCAGAGTTCTTTGACTTTTACCGGAAATGGTGCCTTTTGGGTGTAGACATCCTGGTGCCAGCCTTACAGGTTTGTTCAAATCCCTATATTAAAGTATGAGCAATAGCAAAAGTGATGCTTGCAAAATGTGATTTGGACCATTCCTTACTTCTGCACTATTCTACGTCATTTTGTAGTGTGAGTAGTGCGAGTGAAAATGCAGAAAAAAAAAGAAGTGTACTTAAAGCACCCGGATGATGCACCTGGAGTGTGAAATGTTGGACACTTCATGCACTCAGTGCACGCGGCTTGCCGTACATAGCGGAAGGGGTGGAGTTACCTGGCTGCGCTGCTGGTCTAACAAAACAATTGTAAATAATGAAAAATGTAGCAGCTAGGAAAACTTCAGTGGATACTGCACCTTACAAATGTGAGTTGAATGCTTTACCATCACCCCATGCTGAGTGAATATGTATGTTGTTTAAGATACAAGTGTTGAACTGAGGTTGGATAGCGCGCTAAAGCTAGCGGCAACAGATCACGTGCTCTTGAAATGTCACTTCCGCCAACTGTTAAACAGCAAACACTTCCGTGTATTAAAAAAACTTTAAGTGTCCCATTTGAGACGATACTATACTTTGAAAATTCATACACTAAATGGCTGAGTGCATAGTATATTTTGTAAGTGCATAGTGTATAGTGTGTTGTTTGGGACACAGCAAATGTCTCAATTTGATTCCTTTGCAGTGGATTCCTATATAGGTTACATCATGATTTGGAGTGACCTCTCTGAGTTAGTTTAACCCCGCTGACCTCCTTACCTACAGCCCTGAGTGTGTTAGTGTCAAAATGCTCCAGGTTTGCATTCGAGAGGTGTTGCTTAAATGGGTTTGTTTGCTTGGCCCCTTCGAACCCTCTACCTCCGTGAGTAATGATCAGGCGCCCAGTGGACCTAGTCCAGGCATTAGATAAATGAGTGCATGCAATACTCCTTGAGTAAACATTTTAGCCCAAATGACTGATGGAGACTTTGATGAGAGTGGCACAGACAGATTAATCGCCTGACTAAAGACTTCACCTAGAAAATGTAGACAGTTGCAGACACTTGAACATCCACTGCCAAACCAAATCAATTGTAGGTTTACCCTCACCACCATTAGGGCCCACTGGCTATTAGAGTCACCTCTGCTTAGACAGTCTCCTTAGAAGAGCTTTTTCCTCAGTTATGAAAGGAGTGTGCACAACCAGCATCTGCTGAGATCAGATCTGCACATGCCTCCCACAGTTACCCTAATCTTGCCATCTTGCAAGTTAACTGTCAGTTTCTAATTGCTTGAAGGGGTTGTGGTTGTAAATTGAGATCATTCAACCACAGTTTACAGTGACCATTGTTGTCAAGCTATATAAAAAAGTACCCTAAAAGTAGTCCAAATAACAACATACAGCTTTGGAATCACATGAGGATAAGTAAATAATAACAGAAATGTAATTTTTGCGTGAACCATCCCTTTAAAATCCAGTGTTGTTCGTGAAGCACGTAACTAGACATCAAAAGTTCCATTGCAAGGTAAAATGAAGAACATATAGACAAATGAAAACAGTGAAATGCTTAAGACACATATTCCCATAGTCCTCTTATGTATCAGACAGGTCTATTTGGACTTTGTCAGCCACTCTAAATCTTTAAAGGCCTTCAAATGCAAACTAATACCTCACTCTATGTGACAGGGTTTAGGGAGTATAGAAGTCTGTGTGTAGATGATAACATTGTTAATTTCAACATTTACACCATCAGTGTTTACTTTCACCTCATTTTGAGGTTTGTGAAGCAATTTAAGACAGTCTCAGTATTAATCTGTGTCTGCCTCCCTCATGGAGAATCTCCTGAGATTAACTGAAGACAAACTCTTTATGATGCAATTTTCAAGCTGTTAATGATGACACGTTATTGAGTATTGCACTAATACACTAACAATGTTGTAATGACTACTGTTTTCAGTAGTCAGGCTTGCAATTTGTTTATCAAGCTTATTTTCCATTGTGTTCTTTTTGTTAATAATTGACACATAGAGCTTCATGAATTTGGTCTCATAAACTTTTATGGAGAATATTTTTCAGCCCAGTAGCTGTGCTACTTGTGCGATTTCTGCAAGGTTTGAGATTCCTTCTGTTTGTTATTTTGTAAAATGTTGTCTAATGATGAATAGAAGGCTTCCTCATTTTCAGTACAGTATACTTAAAGGTGCACTCTGTCATTTTTTATGCATATTGTTTTGTACTTACACTGACACCTAGGGGCCTGGATGCAGCATAATTTAAATGCCATAGTTTTCCGTTTCACGTGCCATTGTAGGAATTCACTATTCAGTCTCAGGCATGATTAATTTAATCCATGAGTGAAAGTGTCCAATAACATGGCAGTTAATGAGATTAAGCGAGTAGTATTTGGCTGGTCATGTGATTTTAACATTGTAGTAATAAAACAACTTTTATAAGGTTACTGATATGACTGGAGTCTTATGTCATCTTATGTGTGTGCTCATGATTTTATACATATATTTAAAAATTACCCTTCACTTCGTAAGGAGTACAACTTTTAATGAGTAAAACAAATACTGAGAGTTCCTTTAAAGGAATAGTTTACCCAAAAAATAAAAATTCTGTCATTATTATCTCACCATCGTGTCATTTCAAACCCATATGCTGTTTTTATTTTTTACCGCAGAACACAAAAGGAGAACTTTTGAAGCATCTTTATGCAAAAACGCAATGTTTTTTTTTTTTTTTTTACATTTCAGTATGGTCCTCTCTCAAAGCTATCATATGGCTTCAGATGACTCCATATTTAGTGAAATATAAGTTGTATGCACTGCTTTATTGTACTTTTATAATGTTTTTCCTTTTTGCAGCTTGGTCACCATGAATTGTCATTGTGTGGAAAAAAGCTGCATGAAGATTCTTCAAAAATTCTCCTTTTGTGTTCCATTAAAAAACTAACAGCATACTGTTTGGGTGAACTATTCCTTTAACAAAATTACTAATGAGTGTTAAATTGAGGGTAAATAGTGTCTTAAAGTTCAATATTAATGCTCTTGCATTTAATGGTGTAATCTAAAACACATTTTGCTTAGTGTTTCCCTGAAGTCTCAACAGGAGAATGAAACATTCAAGGCTAGGTTTCAGCTGTGAATAATCACTACATGACACTAAATAGTGCCTGAACATCTCTTAACAACTGAGTTCAAAGATTCAGCAAAGTGCATGTCAAAGTAATTGCTAATTGAGATTATGGCCATTCCAATTCTATGTCATTAGGATCTTCTTGTTCAGTTGGGCTCTCAACCTTCATGACAGCAGAATTGTCTAGGCCTGAGCAAGACAGCACAATTGTGTTTTGCCAAGTCAAAGTTTCTGTGAATGTTGAGGTTTACTGAGAAAACACATTGGTCCTTAATCACCATCAATTTAAGACAAAACATGCCTCACCCGAATGTACCAAAAAAAGTGAAAACCAAAGCTTAGCCCAGTTTCAGAAAAATTTTGCATGCAATTCAGGACTGTCAGTCTTGCCTGTGGCCTGAGTCTGTTAGAAAATAAATCACACAAGAAAATAATAAACGTATGTCACCCCAGAGGTGGGTGGCTGTTTCAAATCAAATCAAATCACTTTTATTGTCTCACAACCATATACACAAGTGCAATAGTGTGTGAAATTCTTGGGTGCAGTTCCGAGCAACATAGCAGTCATGACAGTGATAATGTGTTTGATGGCGGATCTTTGCAAAGTTGTGCAATGGCAAAAAAAATTTCATGTCTGAGAACAAGCAGGCTCTGTTTACGCCTGGAATTAACATCCATTTCTGGTGATTTGGTCACAAGTGGTCACAAAACTTCATAAAGCAACTTCGTTTGTCCATGTTTTTGTGTTTACACCTTAAATGCTATGTGGTCACATGTGTTTCTGAACCTCTGTATGTATTTAAAAGCACTATGAAAATATTTAATTGAAGAAACCGTTCGATGACTGATATGAGAGATCATTTACCTAAGTCAAGTCATTTTTATTTGTATAGTGTCTTTAACAACACACATCATTTCAAAGCAGCTTTACAGAAAATCATGCATTAACTGAAAATGAAACCGTAATATCTATAACTTCTTAGAGTCATCATTGTGTAGTTTGATAAAATACGATTGTGAATTGTGTTTAAAAATAAGTAATTAAATAATAATTGTATTTAGAAACTCAGTGAGCAAGCCGAAGGCAACTTTGGCAAGGAACACAAAACTCCATAAGATGTTGGTTAATGGAGAAAAATAACCTTGGGAGAAACCAGACTCACTGTGGGGGCCAGTTCCCCTCTGTCTAACATCATGAATATAATGCCAATATTACTTATGTATAGTGCAAGTCATGGTTTAAAATGATTAAACTATGTAAGTATTAAGGGTCAGTGTTTAAACAAAGATTTTGTAATCTTAATGACTAATGTCTAATGACTAATGTCTTTGAAGTTCATCCTGGATTAACTGCAGAAATTCAAATAGATGCAATTGTCCTTTGTTAATTGGCTGATGAAGGCTTTTGTTGGCAATTTATTGATAGTCAATGTATTTATTGATACCTACTGTAAAGTCTTTTAAGGCCAACATCATAATCATCATAACAATCATCAAAGAGCTTTTAACTTGAAACCTCTAGTGCCATTATTGCTTGGGTCTGTTAAAAGCACTCTATCATTCTCTTTATATTGTCAATTGAAGATCTTTTGTCCTTATTGTGAGTGAGTACTTCAAAAGCTCGTGTGTTCTGTTGCAGTGGCTATCAGTGTCACTATCGGTGCAAGTATGTGCTAATGACTCATTTGCCCCTTGACCTCATCTCGCAGTGGCCTCTGAGTGGCTGCTGAAGCTGAACATGTGTCTGAGAGAAGTTTTATTCACTGCACAAGAGTTTTCAGAGATGAAAAATCTTATTACAATTATTATTTTAAAACAGATTTTAATGATCATGGTGGCTCTATTGGGATTAAACGGAACATTAGAACAATTCAAACTGTGGCTGATCACTTTACTTATGGTTGATTGTCTGTATAATGAGGCAGTTCTTGCCCAGAATAAGCTACAATGTGGACCAGACGAATGATAGGCTGATATATTGGCCAGAACAATTAATCGTCTGATATTTGACCATTTTGAGATTATCAGCATCAGCCAATAAACTACAAAGCCAAAAACCAGTAACTATACTATACATTGTCAAATGGAGTTGTGACCGAAATCAGATCTTTCCAATGATAGATGGGTTTGGCCCAACAATCCCAGATTCAGAGAAAACGCTGAGATGCCATAATCCACATTTAGCTGGACGATTCAAAAAGCCATTTTTCTCAGTTTCAGTGTTGGCTTAGTCACTGCATTTGGGATTTGCAGGGTAGAATGGATAGCAGTGTTTCCCTTAGGATTTTTTCAGCAGCGGTGCTGTTGTGCGCGTCCACAAGACCACAACAGCAGATCCGTATTAACGTGTGTTGGTCAAACAATAGATTAAAACAGGGATGTCAAACTCAATTTCAGCCTGGGCCACATCAGGGTTTATTTGTACCCTCAAAGGGCCCGTTGAAAATGTGACATCAGCACCTGCTTTGGTAGCACCCATGCAAATAATATTACATGTTATGTGCACTGAAATGCACATTTGACAGTACAGCATTGATTTTGAGGTTGGGATGCAGATGAAAATTATGATATTAACAACAGTAACATCTGTGGAAAAAAAATTATTTTTAGATGGCTATATTGAAATATTCTGACAGTGTGGCTAAGTTGGGTCTTCTTTACAGATTCCTTTCATGAGGCTCCTACTAATTAGACTACAGTCATGTCTTGGAATTTCTGAAGGCAAATAAAACAACTTACATTTTCCTACAATCAGAGAGCATTACAAGAGTACAAATTATACATAGATGGAAAACTTATAGCTTGGTCCATAATTATGAAAATGCACCATAGTTCTTCCGTAGTATTTGTAATAGTTCATGGTAACCATAGGTAAAACCATGCATGGCTCCTCACTACCATGGTTAGTAACTATGGTTCCCTATCTGTCACTCACTCGACATTGTGTCGATGTAGTGACACTAGGGGTCACTCTTGGGAGCCCGAGACACCTCTGGTCTTTGATAAAAGGACAATGAATATTGGCGAGTGGTATTTGCATGCCACTCCCCCGGACTAACGGGTATAAAAGGAGCTGGCACTCATTCAGATTTTCTCTTCGGAGCCAAACGGTCAATGTTTACTGAGCTGACTGTTAATTCACCTCTGCTGAATCTGACGGCGCATTTCAGCGGCTTCTCCCTCCTCTGCACTGGTGCACTGCAGAGAACGCCCCTGGGTGCTTCGGAAGAAAAAAAAGAGTATATTTTCCTAAAAGTGTATATTTCTCTAAAAGAGCGGCATACATGGAATGTCTTTTTAAAGACGCATCTTTTTAAAGATGCCTTTCCATTTGTGTGTTATTCCTGGTTGCGGTCATTACCTCTCAACTTCAGATGGTCACGATCGCTGTCTTTCATGTCTGAGCACGACCCACGCGCAGACAGCATTCGTGGATGTTTCATGTACTCACTGCGAGAACATGTCCATGGCAACGTTGCGGTCGAAAGTAAGCCACCCCAGTGGCTCCCCGCCTTGGTCCTTCTACCTAAGTGTATGAGGCCAGTGCGGCTAGCACTGGGGGCGATTTGGGGACCCCAATGGGACCGCCTCTGCCGGGTATACCCTTTGGACCTCCCATTCCCCAGCACACTCGTCTGCCCCGATCAGGCTTCCGGATGAGTCCGCCGGCTCATCTCACGACGAGTTCGACCTCTTGTTTGGAGCCCGCGAAGCTGATGAGCTCTCGAGCGCAGCATCGGAGAGCGGGCTTGTCCAGTCAGACACAGAAGCTTCAGCTGGGCTTCCCCCTTCGGGGACGATTGACCAGTCACAGGCTGATGCAGAAATGATGGACATGCTTTCCAGGGCGGCCACGAGCGTTGGACTAGAGTGGAACCCTCTGCTCTTCCCTGAACCCTCGTGGCTCGATGATTGGTTCCTGGGCTCGCGGCGCTGCTCAAAGCAGCCACGCCCGCTCCAGTGCCTTTCTTCCCATGAGGAGCTGACAAAATCGTGGGAGGCACCTTTTACTGCCCGGTCCCAATTTCTCAGCTCCCCCGCCCTCACTACCCTCGATGGCGTGGTGGCCAGGGGCTATACGGCAATTCCCCCAGTGGATAAGGCACTCGTGGTGCACCTATGCCCGCAGAGTGCCGCCACCTGGCACAGACACCCAAAGCTCCCGTCCAAGGCCTGTAGGTTCACGTCATCCCTGACGGCCAAAGCCTACATTGCTGCTGGACAAGCTGCCTGTGCCCTGCACACCATGGCTCTCCTGCAGGTCCACCAAGCCAAGGTGCTAAAAGAACTGCATGAGGGTAGCAGGTCTCTAGGTGCATCGTGGTCATGACAGGCACCTCCAAGATGGGCCGGGGTGCACGCAGCTGCTGCCTTGTGGATGGGCCCGCAGCTGCGTTGGCACATCAACTGCCTCGAGTTGCTGGCAATTCTGCTCGCCCTGCGGAGGTTCCGGCCGTTGATCCAGGGCAAGCACGTGTTAGTTCGGACAGACAACACGGCAACGGTAGCATATGTCAACCGTCAAGGCGGTCTGCGATCTCGTTGTATGTCACAACTCGCCCGCCGTCTCCTCCTCTGGAGTCAGCAGCACCTCAAGTCGCTGTGAACCACTCACATCCCGGGTGACCTCAACACTGCAGCGGACACGCTGTCACGGCAAGTTACCCTCAGGGGAGAGTGGAGACTCCACCCTCAGGTGGTCCAGCTGATCTGGAGTCGATTCGGACAGGCACAGGTAAACCTGTTCACCTCCCAAGAATCCTCCCACTGCCCGCTCTGGTACGCCTTGACCAAAGCACCTCCCGGTATAGATGCGCTGGCACACAGCTGGCCCCCTGGCCTGCACAAATATGCATTTCCCCCAGTGAGCCTACTTGCACAGACTCTGTGCAAGGTCAGGGAGGACAAGGAGCAGGTCATCCTGGTAGCACCCTACTTGCCCACCCAGACGTGGTTCTCGGACCTCCCGCTCCTCGCGACAGCCCCCCCTGGCTAATTCCCCTAAGGAAGAACCTTCTTTCTCGGGGGGGGGCACCATCTGGCACCCACGACCAGACCTCTGGAATCTCCATGTCTGGTCCCTGGACGGGACATGGTAGACCTAAGCGGTCTACCATCCGTGGTGGTAGACACAATCACTCAGGCTAGGGCCCCCTCTACGAGGCGCCTGTATGCCTTTAAGTGGCGTCTGTTCGCTAAGTGGTGTTCTTCCTGACGGGAAGACCCCCAGAGATGCGCAGTCAGATCAGTGCTTTCCTTCCTGCAGGAGAGACTGGAAGGGCGGCTGTCCCCTTCCACCTTGAAGGTGTACGTAGCCACTATAGCAGCACACCACGACACAGTGGACGGTAAGTTCTTAGGGAAGCACGACCTGATCATCAGGTTCCTGAGAGATGCCAGAAGGCTGAATCCCTCCAGACCGCACCTCGTTCCCTCATGGGACCTCTCTGTAGTTCTTCAGGGTCTACAGAGAGCCCCCTTTGAGCCTTTGCAGTCAGCTGAGCTTAAGGCACTCTCCTTGAAGACTGCCCTTCTGACTGTGCTCACCTCCATCAAGAGGATAGGAGACCTGCAAGCGTTCTCTGTCAGCGAAATGTGCCTGAAGTTCGGTCTGGGCTACTCTCATGTGATATTGAGACCCCGACCGGGCTATGTGCCCAAGGTTCCCACGACCCCTTTTAGGGACCAGGTGGTGAACCTGTGAGCGCTGCCTCAGGAGGAGGCAGACCCAGCCCTGTCATTGCTGTGTCCGGTGCATGCTTTACGCATCTATTTGGATCGCATGCAGAGCTTTAGGATCTCTGAGCAGCTCTTTGTCTGCTTTGGTGCACAGTGGAAAGGAAGCGCTGTTTCCAAGCAGAGGATTGCACACTGGCTCATTGACGCCATAGCTACGAGCCCATTCTACCAGGGGTGTAGCGGCCTCCTGGGCCCTGGCCAGGGATGCATCTCTAACAGACATTTGCAGAGCAGCGGGCTGGGCAACACCCAACACCTTTGCGAGGTTCTACAACCTCCGGGTGGAACCGGTTTCGTCCCGGGTAGTGGCACGCAATACAAGAGGATAAGCCCGGGTATCACTTGCACATAGCACCTTTCACCTTCTCTGAGCTGAAGACGTGCACCATTAACTCCCAGTAGTGTTCACAAACTATGTTCCCTGGTTGACTTCCTCTGAGCCCTGTGGCAGTCGAGTTTTCAGAGAGACTCGTGCTAACTAAAAGCCCTGTTCTGGGGTATGTGCTCCGCATGTTCCCTGTAGGTAACCCCGTGCGATTTATATCTTCCGCTAATTCGTTTCCCTGTTGGCAAACTGCGTCTTCCTTGGGCAGAGGCCCCTCTGCCACAGTCTCCATGTTTGTAGTAACTCCTCCCCCATTGGGTAAGACCTACCAAGAGACTTCTCCACATGACATACTTCCGACATAGTTTGGTAAGACCATGTGACGTATTTTCCACTTAAATATCCCCCCTCTCTCTGGGCGAGGTGTGGTCTCCGCGGTGTCCTCCCCTTGGGAGGGACAACCCCTGACTAGACTTGGTTGGCCCAGTCGGATATTCACCCTATTTTTTAGGGAGTGGAAAAAAAGAAGTGGAAAAGAGGCCATGACTGGGCTAGCCTGTCTCTATCTTTTGGGTAGTCGACTTGTCCCCAAAGGGCCGTTCGACATTTATAACTATGTTGGGGGAGGTTACGTGTCGGCCTGCTGCGCTGGCTACGAGGCACACTGTTGTCTGCCCGTCACACACCGCCAGTTCACGCAACACAGTTCAGCCAGTTGCGGCGTTTTGTATAGGGACCCCTAGTGTCACTACATCAACACAACGTCGAGCGAGTGACAGATAGGGAATGTCATGGTTACTTGCGTAACCTCCAGTCCTTGATGGAGGGAACAAGACGTTGTGTCCCTCCTGCCACAACGCTGAACTACCCACTGAAATGGCCGGACCTTGTCTCGGCTCCTCAGCATAAAACCTGAATGAGTGGTTGCACGCCAGCTCCTTTTATACCCGTATGTCCGGGGGAGAGGCATGCAAATACCACTTACCAATTTTCATTGGCCTTTTATCAAAGACCAGAGGTGTCTCGGGCTCCCAAGTGTGACCCCAAGTGTCACTACATCGACACAACGTCTCGTTCCCTCCATCAGGGAACGGAGGTTACGCAAGTAACCATGACGTTTCTATATAAAGAACTATGGCATTTTTGTAATGAAAAAAACAAATACATTTCTAAATACATTTAGAAAGTTTTTCTGCCACAACTACCATATGTAATACAGTACAGTTAGTGTTACTACAGTAAATCCATGGTACATTTTTGTAAGTGTTGTGATATGAGGATTGAAAAGCCTAATTTATGTTTTCTCCTGTTTTCTTTGTCAGTGCCATTTAGAATGTGGGGGCTGTTTGTTTTAAACTAGTTTCATCACCGTGTCATAAGAGTTTTGCAACAGACAATTCTGTGCTGCATTCAAACGGGTTTTGCAATCCAGTGATTCCGTGCATCTCACAGGTTCACAAGCGCATTTCTGTGTGGTTGAGGCCAGTCCGCGAATTACCGCACTTGCTCTGCCTCGTGCTGTTATGATTAAGCTCTGTTGATAATTAACCAGTGCAGTGCTGTTTCATTCTGCTTTCGAAATGAGCAAAATGCACTCCAAAACATACAGATGACAGAGGAAGGCTCATTTATGGTATATTCACGAGGAAAGCGCTAACTGATCGTTCATTGAAATAACCTGCTTCCTACGTTTCAGAAATGAGCTCGTGGGCTACTTGAAATGAAGCAAGTTTGACATGTGTTGTTATGCGGTACATCATGTACATGTAAGTGCATGTATTTGTTTGTGTACATGTGTGTGGTGGGGTCCCTTTAGCAGTGTAGAAAGCACACAGCTGGCTGGGGCTGACAAGCATTATGTTGCATCAAGAATATTAAATTAACCATGTGAAATCCCAACAGTGGCGCTCATAATTCAGCAGTGGGGCAATGCCGCTGCAAAATGCATATAGGGGAAACACCGGATAGTGCACATTTTGTGTTTTTAAATGTATTTGTGAATTTTTTTTTTTTTGGGTAAAATGAGTGTTCATTCCAATTCTGCAATTTGTTATATTTAAAATTGTTTTGTATAAATATAGGCATTGCATCGTCCAGTCTTCAGCCACCCTGCTCTGTAGAGATTGTTATCAGCATCAGCTATTATAACACCCATATCTGTCAACCACTGGCTTTGAGAGAGACTAGAAAATAGCTGACGAATTCAAACTCAACATTTAGACACGTTCCTCCTCATGTTTATAGCGTAGAATAGTGAATATCTGAAGCTATGCCATATTCTTTGAACTCTTTTAAAAAAAAAGCATTGATGAAATGGAAGAAAAAAATGCAGTCATGAAAATATTTCTTATTAATCTGCATTTTGTGAATTGTATTGTAAGTATATTTGGTTATGAAATAAAGCATCATGTCTCTGTCATTTTATAGAACTGAAGAAGTTGCAATATTTGGCGAATTTGATCTAGCTCTACTACATACTAGTTTTTGCATTTCCTTCTGTGGCCTAATGGATGTAGCTGTGAAGTTATCAAGGTGTTGCATCATTTTCTATTGCAACAACTATTTAGGTCAGTATATATATCAGTCAAAACAGTTTCGGTTTTAATCACATAGTGATTTACTGGAAATTCATTGCCTGTCTGTTGATATTTACATGAAAGATCTGGCCTCTGTAGGCAAATCTTTTGATGTCATAATGCCTTTGTGCCTTTTTTCCAGCACTGGGGACTCTTAGCATATTGGTAGAGCAATATTCATGCTTTTATCTTTTTCATTTGGCAGATGATTTTATCCAAAGCAAATTACAGTGCTTTCAAGGTATACATTTTTTCAGATAGTGAATTCAATGGGAATCTTTTCCACAAGCAAGCAGTTTCGATATACCTCTGACACCTGCAGGAATAACTAAGATTAGTGACAATGACAGATAATTGTTTGATTAGCACTACAAATATTATCAAAAGTACATTAGACTGTATGCTGTGTTCAGAAGAGCTGTAAGGGCAACACTCAAGAGCAGGTCTTCATTAATTATACATTCCCACCCAGATGTTCTCTATTTCCAATGGGCACAAAAACTTCCATAAATCGAATTACTTTGTACAACTCTATCCTTGCCCCTAAATACATATATTATGCACACAGTAAATCTGATAGCAATATATAAACATAACTTATCGTAAATCTACCCTTCCTATTAAACTCTTTTCTTCACATAGACAAGCTTTTCCAGGCATGCCTGTAAACAAACCAATTCATTACTTCACTGCATGTATGAAATGAATGGGAGAAATTGCATCACCCAATTTGACGGCTGCAGGAATGGAAGTCCTGTCTTTTAGTTCAAAGAATAGTTCACCCAAAGGTGAAAAATGTCTCTAATATTTCATTTTTATTTAAATAAAATTTTATTTTCTCCCCAATTTGGAATGCCCAATTCCCAATGTGCTCTAAGTCCTCATGGTGGCGTAGTGACTCACCTAAATCTGGGTGGCGGAGGACGAATCTCAGTTGCCTCCGTGTCTGAGACCATCAATCCGCGCATCTTATCACGTGACTTGTTTAGCGCATTACCGCGGAGACGTAGCGCGTTTTGAGGCCCACGCTATTCTCTGCGGCATCCATGCACAACTCACCATGCACCCCACCGAGAGCGAGAACCACACATTATAGCGATCAAGAAGAGGTTACCCCATGTGACTCTACCCTACCTAGCAACCGGACCAATTTGGTTGCTTAGGAGACCTGGCTGGAGTCACTCAGCACACCCTGGATTTGAACACATGACTCCAGGGGTGGTAGTCAGCGTCAATGCTCGCTGAGCTACCCAGGCCCCCCAAATTTAGCTAATATTATATATGGCGCTACTTTGATAACATCAAACCTCATTGGAAATAGTGAATAAATGTCATGACATCATATTGCAAGAACCAATGAGGTTTGATGTTATCAACATTGTCGGCATATTTGATTTAAATGTTTTATTAGTATTCGATTTGAGAGTGAATAACGACTTAAATTTTAAAATATTTTCGATCACTTTCGGCTTCAGAAGACTTATAATATAGTTGCATAAATAATGATTACTTTTACGGAGGTTTTATGGTGGGGTTTTTTTTAATCCTTTTTCAAGCTTGAGTCACAATTCACTAATCATTATATGGCATATTTTTTTGTGTTCTACAGAAGTAAGTAATACTTTTTTTCCCCCTGTACTTGTATGACTAGCACCCACATAGAATATAGCTGTCTGGGGGTGTTATCAAGATGGCCATCATCAAGTTGACTGACTTACGCCTAAGGATTACTGGATTTCAGTGGCTGGCATACAGTAGGCCTGTGGAACGAGAGACTGTTCTCTAAAATCACAGCTATGGTTGTGCTTCAGCCTCCCCCATGGTTTTGGTATTTAAGGGATAGTTCACCCAAAAATGAAAATTATCTCATTATTTACTCACCCTCATGATATCCCATGTGTGAATGACTTTAATTCTTCACCAGAACACATCTGAAGAAAAACAGATGTATATAAATAAATGTATTTGGCTAAGGTGTATGTAAACTTCTGACTTCAACTGTACATTTAAACTCAGGCTTTCACAATTCCTGACATTTAATCGTAGAAAACATTCCCTGTCTTAGGTCAGTTAGGATCACTACTTTATTTTTAAAATGTGAAATGTCAGAATAATAGTAGAGAGAATTATTTATTTCAGCTTTTATTTCTTTCATCACATTCCCAGTGGGTCAGAAGTTTACATACACGTTGTTAGTATTTGGTAGCATTGCCTTTAAATTGTTTAACTTGGGTCAAAAGTTTTGGGCAGACTTCCACAAGCTTCTCACAATAAGTTGCTGGAATTCTGGCCCCTTCCTCCAGACAGAACTGGTGTAACTGAGTCAGGTTTGTAGGCCTTCTTGCTCTCACATGCTTTTTCAGTTCTGCCCACAAATTTTCTATCGTATTGAGGTCAGGGCTTTGTGATGGCCACTCCAGTACCTTGACTTTGTTGTCCTTAAGCCATTTTGCCACAGCTTTGGAGGTTTGCTTGGGGTCATTGTCCATTTGGAAGACCCATTTGCAACCAAGCTTTAACTTCCCGGCTGATGTCTTGAGATGTTGCTTCAATATATCCACATAATTTTCCTTCCTCATGATGCCATCTATTTTGTGAAGTGCACCAGTCCCTCCTGCAGCAAAGCACCTCCACGACATGATGCTGCCACCCCCATGCTTCACGGTTGGGATGGTGTTCTTCAACTCGCAAGCCTCACCCTTCTCCTTCAAACATAACGAATGTCATTATGGCCATTTTGTTTCATCATACTATAGGACATTTCTCCAAAAAGTAAGATCTTTGTCCCCATGTGCACTTTCAAACTGTAGTCTGGCTTTTTTATGGCGGTTTTGGAGCAGTGGCTTCTTCCTTGCTGAGCAGCCTTTCAGGTTATGTCGATATACGACTCGTTTTACTGTGGATATAGATACTTGTCTACCTGTTTCCTCCAGCATCTTCACAATTTCCTTTGCTGTTGTTCTGGGATTGATTTGCACTTTCGCACCAAATTACATTCATCTTTAGGAGAATGCGTCTCCTTCCTGAGTGGTACGATGGCTGCGTGGTCACGTGGTGTTTATACTTGTGTACTATTGTTTGTACAGATGAACATGGTACCTTCAGGTGTTTGGAAATTGCTCCCAAGGATGAACCAGACTTGTGGAGGTCTGCAATTTTTTTCTGAGGTCTTGGCTGATTTCTTTTGATTTCCCCATGATGTCAAGCAAAGAGGCACTGAATTTGAAGGTAGGCCTTAAAATACATCCACAGGTACACCTCCAGTTGACTCCAATTAGCCTATCAGAAGCTAAATTAAGCTTGACATAATTTTCTGGAATACACTTAGTGTATGTAAACTTCTGACCCACTGGAATTGTGATATAGTCAATTAAAAGTGAAACAATCTGCCCTACACATCTTCCCAAAACTATAGTTTGCTAATATGAAATCTGTGGAGTGGTTAAAAAATTAGTTTTAATGACTTCAACTTAAGTGTGTCAACTTCTGACTTCAACTGTATTTATCTGTTTCTTTACTCACAATGGTGTGTTTGTGTGCTTATCCTGGATGTCTAAACCGAGTGGAGAACGTGAGATAACATGGGTATCTTGGCAACGCGAATACGTCACACGAGAGACCGCTTGAACTCCACCCTCTCATCAAACCTAACAGAAGCTATGGTAAAAAAAAAAAAAAAAAAGATGTTCTGAAGCTTTTGTGGTCATTCAACTTTCACTTGCTTTGCTTACACAACTTGTTATTTTTTGGTCTGAGAAGCATACCTCTCACCCCATATGGCTTATGGATCCTGATCTCAAGACTTCACTTTATATGTATATTCATAGTCAGTGAATGTCCAATTAAAACTGGTTGATCCAAGTTTGGATTCAAATTTAAAGAGCCATACCCACATTCCAAGAGTTTTGGCTAGCATATATTACTTTGGAATAACAAATTGATGACTATTAAGGAATGCTTCCACAAACCAGCCCATATAAACAGTCTTCCATTACAAAATATCTTCCCAAGCTTACAATCTATCACATCATTGTCATTGTAAAGTAAAAGGAATAGTTTACTCAAAAACTCCATCCGTGCTGATTTTAGGAATCTGTACAATACTCAAATCCTCACTCAGATCCTTCTGATTAAAGGAATAGTTCAGCTATTAGCCCAGAAATGAAAAATCTGGCATACTCACCTTAAAGTCATTCCAAACCTGCACACTATTATTTCTTCTGAGTAACACTAAAGGAGATTTTGCAGGTTAGCTATGGGGCTGTCAGACATTGCCTGCAACTCTACACTTCGTGCCCAATTATTAGGCAAATTGTATTCCTCAGGATTAATTTTATTGTTGAACAAACACAATGCTCTCAGTCAATCCAAAATGTTATTGAACCTCAAACCTGAATGTTTAACAAAGAAAAAGTGAGTTTTGTCTTTCTCAGGGGAATATATAAGTGTGCATAATTATTAGGCAACTATTAGTGTGCACAATTATTAGGCAACTAAATTACAAAAAAATTTCTCCCAACTCAGTTGTTTATTCTTAATTTTTAGAGTAGGTGAAACAAATAAGTAATGCAAAATGACAATTAAATAACATTTTTGGCCTTTCAAAAATATTCAGGGGCAAGTATAGCCACCCTTCTTTTCAATAACTGCCATGAGCCTTCCATCCATGGAGTCTGTCAGTTTCTTGATCTGTTCATGATCAACTTTCGCTGAAGCAGCAACCACAGCCTCCCAAATGCTGTTCAAAGAGGTGTACTGTCTTCCCTCACTGTAAATCTCATGTTTGAGAAGGGCCCACAAGTTCTCAGTAGGATTTAAGTCAGGTGAGGAAGGGGGCCAAGTCATTATTTGGGCATATTTGAGGCCCTTGCTGGCTAGCCAAGCAGTGGAGTACTTGGATGCATGTGATGGAGCATTGTCCTGCATAAAGATCATGGCCTTCTTGAATGCTGAGGACTTCTTCCTGTACCACTGCTTGAAGAAAGTACTTTCCAGAAACTGGCAGTAGGTTTGAGAATTGAGTTTCAGTCCATCTTCAACTCGAAAAGGTCCAACTACCTCATAATTAATGATAGCAGCCCATATTAGTACCCTTCCTCACCCTTGCTGGCACCTGACTTGAAGTGGTGTCCTGTGTCCATTAGTGATCCAGCCACGGGCCCATCCATCTGGTCCAATAAGAATCACTCTCATTTCATCTGTCCATAAAACCTTTGAAAAATCTGTCTTCATGTATTTCTTTGCCCAATCTTGACGCTTCAACTTGTGAATATATTCAGTGGTGGTTGTGTTTCATCCTTCCTGACCTTGGCCATGTCTTTGAGCACTTGACACCTTGTACTTCTGGACACTCCAGGTAGGTTGCAGTTCTGGAATATGGTAGCATTGGAGGATACTGGGTTCCTGGTAGTTTCACGTTTAATTCTTCTCAAGTCTTTTGCAGTTAATTTGCGCCTTTTCTTCTCCATGCATTTTTTGTGCCCCAGTTGATTATTCACAACGAAACGTTTGATTGTCCAGTGGTCATGCCTCAATAGTTTAGCTATTTCAAGAGTGTTGCATCCGTCTGAAAGGCATTTTACAATATTTGACTTTTCAGTGTCAGTTAAATCTCTTTTTTGGCCCATTTTACCTGAGGTAATGAAGCTGCCTAATAATTATGCACACTTTCACCACACCCTCCCTCATTACACAAATACATACCACCTGAAAATGATTGAATCCAATAAGCAAGTTTATATGGTTTGGAGTTGGAAAATGTGCATAGAAATAATGATAAGATCAGAATACTCACTAGCCTAATAATTGGGCATGCAGTGTAAGTAAAGAAACTGATACACATGCTCTGATTTGAAGAGGCTTTTTGAAAGCTAAATTGTTGCAGACTGGATTCACATAATGCAGAGAACACCAGTCAATTTTAGGTCACTGATTTAGCAGTAGGGCCAAACTGAAATCAGTCCTTTGAAAAGAGATTCTGTCTGGGAGGAAACCGTTGTCTTGACTGTATAACTAAATCTCACTTTCTTCTCTTCATCCACTGCATGCGGATTGTGAAAATCTGGCATTGCTTTGATCTTGTGGTTTTTGCAATTCATCTCTGATTAATGTTCAGTCTTGCAGCAGCCTTCCTGTGGATTCCGACTTCCTCCTTCTCAGCTCAATATAGTAATCGATCTTGAGCAGAAGCACACGTCACTGAGACTCACATCTCAGAGAGGCTGAGACAGCAATGAAAAGCAGATTTTTGCAATTGAACCTGCCAAGACTTAACTCCTTCAGAAGCTTGGAATTATTCAGCAATATAATATGTTTCAATTCTTACAGTAGATTTATATCGCACTATGCCATGAGTTCGTAAAAGGCTAGAGACTAAAGATGCTGTCACATTTACCTTTGCACAGTGAAATTCAGCAGGTGCAAAAGGCATGGGCAGATATTGAGAGTGTGAGAAACCAGCAAAAAACTAATTGCCAAGTAGCCTCTTTTTAATGCTGCACTTTATACTTTATGTACTTTATACGGGAGTGAAGTTAAAGAGAAACTTGCCACTAAAATGATATCCTTGTCCATTGTGAATATTCCATGTGGCTGTGTATGAGGCACTCACACAGAGGTCACTGCCGAACCAAGCATCTTTCTACTGGTCAACGCGGCAAATTCGCCTGTCAAATAGACCAGCATTTACCTAGAGAAGGCTAATCTACAGTAGGGGCCCTATTTTAAGAGCATTAGTACTAAGCGCAGTCTGCGTGCAAGTATGTGCTAAGTCTAGGCGCAAGTGGGTTTTAGCAAAATTGCCGCACATAGCGCAAATGGGCTGGATCAAGTGCAATTTAATTAAGATGTTTTCACCGCTTATTACACCGGCTGCATCCTATTATATAGTCCATTCCCTCAAGCACCAGCAATATAAACAAAGACTGCACATTCATAAGACGTTGGTAGTGTAAATGGACTGTAGTTTAATGCAATGAATTAGAAGAATTGAAAATTACGTTCTTTTGTGCATTAACTGCATCTTTGATGAATGTCAGGCATATTTCTATGACAGTGACACACTCTTTTTATACGCATGGAAAATGTGATTCTCGTGAGAATTTGGATGTAGGCTCCATTAAATTACAGAGAATGTAAGTATTAGGCCTATAAATCATTTTCATCTACTGACACACAAATCATGGCAAGTATTATCAGTGATTGTATTGACACGCACTTCACTTCTACCTGGCGATGTTGATTTTGAAAAATTTAATTAATTTACTGAAACACAAACAAAATTTAACCCAAAATATTTCTAAACTGAAATTACACTTCAATCTAAATGAAAATATAATAAAAATAACAAAGTTGTCAAAAAATCATATCAATTCACAACATTTTACTCTTTCCAACTTCTTCCACTGGATCATTTTGCAGTGACTTAAAAATCAATCTACGACAACAGGTGGAAAAATACCATTAGAAAATAAATACAATTGTAAATTTACACATAATAATAATGTAGCCAAGTGGAGAAATTTCATGTAATTTAACTCGAGTCATTAATTGTATGAGGCCCATTTAAAGTGGCCCTATTATGCTCTTTGGGATTTTATCTTTCCTGTAGTGTGTAACATATCTGTTTGTGCATGTAAAAGGTCTGCAAAGTTACAAAGCACAAAGTCCACGCCAAAGGGAGTTACTCTCTCCCACAGAAAACACTGCTCCTGAACTGCCTGAAACGCCTGGTTTGCAGTCCAGCCATTACTTCCGTGTAGCTACGTCACTATGTAACAAATTTGCATAATGTCCGCCTCAGGAATGTGCTCCTCAAGAAGCCTCGGGAGCAGAAACTCGGTTATGGTAAGGGGCATTACATTTCCGACACACGCTCTAAGCAGTTGACCAATCACAACAGACTGGGCCAGCTGACCAATCAGAGCAGACTGGGCTTTTCGGAAAGGGGGGCATTAAAGAGACAGGAGCTACAACAGAGCGTTTCAGGGTGAAAAGAGGTGCTGCAGCAATGTACAGTATGAGAAAAATAATGTGATTTTTGAACATTAAAGTACCTATTCTAGCAGACCCCTAAAATAAAATTATGAACCTGTAAATGAGCATAATATGGGCTCTTTAAGAACTCCTTGTGTTGTGCATGCGTGCCGGTTAGAATGTGAGAGCATAAGTTGTGCAGAAGAGCTCCCAGTTTTGTTCATCGGTTGATAATTCTTTGGGATGAATATGGATTGCATGTGTGGAGTTTGACCATGTTTTCTGCACACATGTGAGAACTGGCTTCTACCATATTTCATTACTGTATTTCATTATACCTTATTTAATTACCATATTTCATAAGCACAAAGACACAGTTTTTGTATTTTCTTTCTTTCAAAAAACAAAAAAACAAAAAAAAAAACAAAACAAAAACTAAATGGCCCCCGACCACTGTTTTCACATAATAAAAAAAAAACAGTCGTCAGATAAAACCCCACAAATATGTTTTTATGTCCAGTGTGATTATTTGCAGCCCACCGGTGACAATAATAATTGAAAAATAAACCATGACCTACAGATAGAACACGTCTCATCTAATACATTTTTGTTTCATATGAGACGGCTACAACTCTGCTCTTCAGGGACATAATTTGATGTTCCACTTAGGGATGCAGCGGTGTGAGTTTTTGACAGTTAGATTACCATCTGAGAAACAAATAGCGGTTAACCGGTTTTATGATTATTTGCAAATTTTCTTATTGTGCAACAACACTGAGGCAAAAAATGCATATCATATTACAATTTAACATGTTAGTGGACGTATTTCTGAGGGATATATGGATGTTAAAGGCAGCCCTAAAATAGGAAAACTGATAAATACACAAAAAATGAATAGGTGGTATATAGAGATACTCCAACAGGGCACGACACCGCCCTATGTGCATCCTGAGCTCAGTGATGTGCTTCACTGTCACCAGAGTGCTTCAAAAGTGCATAAATGTAAGATTATTGTGGGTGCGCAACAAACCGCCGTGAAGTATAATTAAATAATCACCAGAACTATTCCATTTGTTTGTGCTGTATTTGTGCTGATTTGTGCCGCAAAAATGAACGTTTGTGCTGGTTTGGTGTTTGAGATATTAAGCATTCTTTTTTGGGCTGTGTGACGTCACTCTCCACCCCATCTCGCTAAAATCGATCCAAACCGGTGCTGGTTGTTTGTGCTCAGTTTGTGCCGTTAAAACAAACTTTGTAACTATTTCCCTTCCTTAGATATAGCAAAAATGTTTTCGGGAGCGGTGGCGTCATTCTCCACCCCATGATGTCTAAATCGCTCCAAATCGGTGAAATTATAATTTCCACCTATTATTTGGAGCAAAACTACAGGATGAAAAAATAACCATAGAAAGGTGGCATCTTCATAATTTTAATTTTACATAGAGATGGGGGCCTGGGTAGCTCAGTGGTAAAATACGCTGGCTACCACCCCTGGAGTTTGCTAGCTTGCTAGTTCGAATCCCAGGTCGTGCTGAGTGACTCCAGTCAGGTCTCCTAAGCAACCAGATTGGCCTGGTTGCTAGGGTGGGTAGAGTCACATGGGGTAACCTCCTTGTGGTTGCTATAATGTGGTTCATTCTCAGTGGGGTGCATGGTGAGTTGAGTGTGGATCCCATGGCAACATGCTCAACAAGCCACATGATTAGATGCACAGGTTGATGGTCTCAGATGCAGAGGCAACTGGGATTCATCCTCTGCCACCCAGACTGAGGCAAATCACTACATGACCATGAGGACTTAAAAGCACACTGGGAATTGGGCATTCCAAATTGGGTGAAAAAAAAAAAAAAAATACATTTTGATAAGTTTTATTAGCTCTTCGTGACCTATGACAGCAAAGGATTGAAGTTGCTCGTGAGGAAAATTATGAGACAATGTTTTCTGTGGTACTGTGACAGACAATTTCATAATTCCAATTTTATTTCTGATTATTTCAATTTTATCAGTAAAGAAATGCATGAAGTCATTACTATTGTGCTCGAATATCTGGTTCAGTCGAAGCTTTATTCCTAACCAATTTAGCCACAGTACTGAATAAACAACTAGGACTGTTGAGGTTATTTTCTATGAGTTTGCTAAAATATGCTGACCTGGCAGCTCATACTGCTACAGACTATCCTTCCGTGCACCAAAAAATACCTCTAATTTTTCACTTTAAAATCACCACAGCTAAAATATTAAACTTACTAGTTTGATGTTGGATGACTAGTGGAGCATCCTGTACCATTTGTAGCTGAATGGGGACTTTATAAGCATTGGGGCTTAATCAGTGTTACAAATTTCAAAGCACATTACAACTTTAACAACTATGTTAGCCTAACTACATTATATTTTTATTTTAAGTATCAATGCATTTCAGTCTTTGCTACTTTCACTTTTAATGAGCTCATTGTTGGGGCAGTAACATTAAGTAGCAGGTAAGTAAGGTTTACTCGAAAAAACCTGTGCTGGATTCGTTTTTATTCACAGTGTTTGAAATTCCAAAGCTTATTATTTCAGTTCTGCTACAGATCATTTTCTGTATCGGCGGATAAGCTTCCCCATAATGCTTCTACGTTAGTTTTACAACTATGATTGTCTAAACACATTACATATTTATTTTTAGTTATCAATGCATTTTTCTCGCACTCCTATCACGGTAAATGCATTCGTGGTCAGGGCAGCTTCATTTAGCTGCAGCTAAGTAAGATTTGTTCACTCTTGGATAAAACCTGTGCTGGATTAGCGTTTCTTGCAAAGCAGATACCGAATATTCAGTCGATTGAAGCTTTACATGTCATGGACCATGTGCCGTGTTGGTTTTACGGGCTTTATCAGGAGCTTCGGCTTCAAACATCACATCTTTCACATCTACATACTTCAACCCCATCCAAGATTGGCATGGCACCCTCCTCACCAATGCAGACATCAAGACGTTTCCAAAAGTCATGCTCATTCACCCCGCTGACTTGCCCATTTCGGCATCATGTGGAAAATTTTACTTCACTGTCTAGCTCACAAATGACAATAGAAGTATTTTGCACATTTAATTCTCTGTCGGAAGGCTTATGCTGGATCCTTCCAATATTTTAAACTCACGTCCATATGCACCCTCTCCGATTATCTGCTCCTCTATTCCCGTGACACTCACAGTTCCACTCTGGACGTTTAAACAAATTTTCTCACAGGCTGGGCATTCCCTCTCCTGTGGAAAAGCCCCTCTACGTCTCTTGAATTTTCCGGCATCCCGCTCTATTTCCCCCAAGATGCAAGCTTCCCCACGTCTCTATAAATTAGACCGATCATTAGTTTGCATTTCCTTCCTCCCGCCAGTTTCAGTTTCCATATTATTTTGCCATCGTATCATTCATCAAGGCCACTCCTTCTCTCGTCTCCTCACGCTAGCCCATTCCGTCAAAAAACTCTCTGACAGTGTGTTTATTGACGACGGCTGCCGATCGGACCTCCAGATTTGGTCCCCGTTACTAAATCACTGGAACGGAATTTCCCTTTTCCTTAACGAAAACCCCGAAACCTCAGACGGCATGTACTTTTTCACGGACACATGCACTCCGTAGGTCTTGGAGGCTACTTTATAGGAACACAGTTTGCAGGGAAATGGCCAGACTCATTTCTCAATTTCGCACTCAGCTTCCCTTCATCCGCGTCTTCGACCATTACCCCATCGTCGTCGCCAGTGTATGGGGTCACCTCTGGGCACACAAACGTGTCATTGTTTTTGCGACAACACCACTGCCGTCATGATCATTATAAGGCTGGTCCTCCTCCAGGCTCATTATGCCCCTACTGAGAAGTTTGACATGGCAGAGCATCAGCTGCACTTTATTCTCTTAGCCAAGCACATTCCCGGGTTTTTCAGTTCAGCCACTACTCTCTATCTTGTTTTCAGGAGTTTCATTCATGTCCCTCCACCAGCATACTTCCCATACCCTGCCCTCACCTTTCGGACTTTCTGCCGGACTAAGCCCCTCACTCCTCCTCCTTTTAGATTCCGCTAATGCAGAAAGGAGTCGTCCAGTCCACGCTCGTTCTCCCTTTCTCTCAAACGCTCCAAAACAGACCACTCGAGGTGTGGTCGTAGGATAATGAATGTATAATCTCCAGCTCCTCCTGCCCCCACAAATCCACAGTTATATATCTGCAAACTAGTTCACATTTTGCATCTGACCCCTCAAACACCCCCACCCCCAACCCCCCTGAGTCTCACGTGGCACTTATTCAGATTTGGTACGGCCACAACCGCTGCTCATCAAGGACTATCAGAATACACAGTTAAGATGCTTGGCCACTGGCTTTCCTCATCATACCAGAAATATATTCGACCCAACCCTCAAATCATCACACAAGCTCAACTCTCCATCAGCCGTAAGTTTCTTGCCTATCTGGTGGCAGCCTGGGGCCACTCATTGTTACATTCACACATTCCATATCACACAATTATCAAATTCAAGCATGTCTATCCTCCTGCAAGAATATTGTACAATCATATTCACCTTCCTCACCAGGTCTTCCACAATCCCAAGCATGGTTTTCCTTCGCATAAGTACTGCACAGCCTAGCTCGCCCTATCGAAGGGCTCATGCACAAACGCTGTTAAAATATTCCACATACAACGTCTGCCCTCATCGAAGTGTTCATAATCAAACTGTTTATCTTTCAACAAAGGGTATTGCACAACAACGTCGCCCTTATCGTGGGGCTTTATGCTACATTGTTTCTTTTGGAAAAGATATTCCACAAACAACATCCATCCTCGTCGGAGGGCTCATAATCAAATGTTGTTTATCTTTAACAAAGGGTATTGCGCAACAATGTCACCTTTTTCGTGGGCCTTTATGCTATGTTTTTCACTTCTGGCAAAGATATTCTACAAACAACGTCCGTCCTCATTGGAGGGCTCATAATCAAACGTTTATCTTTCAACAAAGGATATTGCACAACAACGTCACCCTTATTGTAGGGCTTTATGCATGTTGTTCATCCTCTGGCAAAGATATTGCACAAGCAATGGTCACCCTCGTCAGAGGGCTCATAATTCTATGTCATCAATCTTCGGCAATAACCTCCCTTGTAGGAGGTCTCATACCATACATTAACTATCTTTAGCAAAGGGATCGCACAACAATATCACCCTCATCATAAGGCTCGAAACATTGTCTATCCTCTGACCGATATCACACATTTAACATTCATATGCAAGCATGGCTATCCTCAAGCAAGGATGTCACATGAACCATGCCCCTTTATCATAAGTGTCATCAGCAAACGCAAGCACGGATTATCCTATTGCTAAGGTATCACACAACCATGCAAGGGATATTGCATAATTCACGCACCATTGTCTGTTCAATCATCACATCTCCTTTTTCTCTTCTCAGAATGAAACTTCAGCCACAAAGACCTGGTTCATAACTCTTCTGGAACACCTCTCTTTTTGGGATAGTATCTGGTTTCTCCCTTTAGGGTCGGCTCCTCACCCCCTGCCTCCTATCTCTGGCAGGATCTGATGGTTCGTGTAGCAATCTCATTGGACCGCCAGATGGGGCTTACGCCAAAAGAGAAAATATATTCTGTGGTTCAATATCATTTCATCAAATAAATGTCATGTCAACTTTACTAAGCCTGCAAGTCTTTCTGATAGAAATGTAAGCATAAGCGTAGTTCTAGTGAGAGACTCGCAGCTGTACATCATCATGCCATTATCTAGTTAGCTCCTAGCCAGTCATACTTCAGCCATTGCTTTAAAAGTCTGTTTCAATCTACCTCTTTGTGTTTTAGTGTGCCAACATGGCAACCTCCACCTCCCCTCTGCCACCAGTCGAGTCCCTTCCTTCACAGGGGTAGGCTCCTTGCCCCCTGCCTCCTATCTCCGGCAGGATCTGATGGTTTGAGGAGCAATCTCATCGGACTGCCAGACAGGGCTTATGCCAAAAGAGAAAATATATTATTTGGTTCAATATCAATTCATCAAATAAATGTCATGTCAACTTTACCAACCCTGTGAGTCTTTCTGATAGAACTCACTTTATAATTTCTTCTCAAAATAATAGGATGTATGTAAGCAATGTAGACAACTTTCATAACAGTATAGTAACAGTAAACATCCACAGGCAGTAAACATAACACGGCACAGCAGTCCCTCAGTACACCAGAGAAAACCGGGAAAAACATTGCCTTACCATTTATAAAGCGCTGAAACTTTGCTTGGTGCAGAACAATCTGGAATCACGTGTTACAGGCACATGAAGTTCTCTTTGCATCCTGAACTTCTTCAGAATGTCAAATTTTTGTGACACATGCATGTGACACTGTGCAATGGTCAAAGACATCCATTCAGCGCGCGTTCACAAAGAACAACAATTGAAAAACAATGCAGATATGCAAAAGTACATTGGTTGTGAACAGCCTCTCATGGTACGTGTCCACTGAAATGGAAGAAATCTGCTCGAATCCGCTCACTATAGGCCAGAGACAGAGAGCTACCACTTAGGGAAGTTGTACAGTGAGTTTGAATTGAGGTTTTCAGTTCAAGAGCAATAATATCATCTTAAATATGCACAATTACAGTTGAAAAGATGCCAGCTTCATGTCTGAATGACCAAAGTATATAAAGTACTGATTTATTACACTTTTGCTTACCCAGCCACAATACTGAAACCAATGAATGCATGCAATCATCATTTGAAGTCTGTTTAAAGTCTGAATTATTAATAATCAAATTAAAGCACTGAATCCAGCAGAACTTCAGCATTACTATCATCAGATTTTGAAGGGCTTATGACAGATGTCACTGCTTTCAGGTTATAGTGCCTGGATTCTGCCTGGCTGCCTGCCCCTCATCTGAATAAACTTGAGCATTTCACAACTTTTTGACACTCTAGGCTATTCTCAACACTTGTTCCTCACTGCTGTCAATCCCACTCACGATTGTGGCACTCTGCTCCCACTGGAATTAATTGAAAATACCTGCTCAGCTCCTCTCACCATGCGCCAGTGACCATAAGTTTTCACTGGTGCATTGTGAGCGAAGGTGAGCGATTGTTTTCAATTCATTGCTATGGAAGAAGTGTGCAGTGCTTGCAAGGTTAATTGTGGGATTGACAGCGGTGCGGAGCAAGTTGTTCCCTAGCGTTGTGAGCGGCTTTGAAAGGATTTCTTCCACGCCAAAGGAAATGCAGCCTGACTCTTCCATTTGCACATTTTGTAAGAGTATGTGCACGATAAAGGTAGGCGGATTTATTGTTTCATTAGTTACAAACCTGAACCCGACCCAAACCCACAGTCATACTTGAAAAACTGATCTGAACCAGACCCGAAACCAATG